>NW_028241738.1:0-62273 GCF_964263255.1 Lissotriton vulgaris
TCTGCACACTCTACTTTCTGGTGAAGAATTGGCTTGGTAGTTTAGTCTGCCCTGTTCCCATGATGCACTGGGCCAGGGACAGACTGATTTGCATATAGCCAGGTTTTGAACTGGGATGGTGCAGTGAGATAAATAACGGTGATGGATCATGCCCTGATCTTTGGACTGAATAAGAGTGGTCTGCTTAATTCAGACACTCTGTTCATCACCACCCCCTTTTCTGAATCGTTTTTGGCCACTATAGGTGTGGCAGGGTATACTCAGACATGAGTCCCTTTCTCACTGCACCATCAGGATTCAAGCAAGCCGGGCCGACGATGGCTGAAATGCCAGAAACCGGTCCCCGGTAGCTTGTCTCCTTTCTGGTGAAGAATTGACTTGGTAGTTTAGTCTGCCCTGTTCCCATGATGCACTGGGCCAGGGACAGACTGATTTGCATATAGCCAGGTTCTGAACTGGGATGGTGCAGTGAGATAAATAATGGTGATGGATCAAGCCCTGATCTTTGGACTGGGTAAGAGTGGTCTGCTTAATTCAGACACTCTGTTCATCACCCCCCCCCCTTTTCTGAATCGTTTTTGGCCACTATAGGTGTGGCAGGGTATACTCAGACATGAGTCCTTTTCTCACTGCACCATCAGGATTCAAGCAAGCCAGGCCGACGACGGCTGAAATGCCAGAAACCGGTCCCCGGTAGCTTGTCTCCTTTCTGGTGAAGAATTGGCTTGGTAGTTTAGTCTGCCCTGTTCCCATGATGCACTGGGCCAGGGACAGACTGATTTGCATATAGCCAGGTTCTGAACTGGGATGGTGCAGTGAGATAAATAACGGTGATGGATCAAGCCCTGATCTTTGGACTGGGTAAGAGTGGTCTGCTTAATTCAGACACTCTGTTCATCACCACCCCCTTTTCTGAATCGTTTTTGGCCACTATAGGTGTGGCAGGGTATACTCAGACATGAGTCCCTTTCTCACTGCACCATCAGGATTCAAGCAAGCCGGGCCGACGATGGCTGAAATGCCAGAAACCGGTCCCCGGTAGCTTGTCTCCTTTCTGGTGAAGAATTGGCTTGGTAGTTTAGTCTGCCCTGTTCCCATGATGCACTGGGCCAGGGACAGACTGATTTGCATATAGCCAGGTTCTGAACTGGGATGGTGCAGTGAGATAAATAACGGTGATGGATCAAGCCCTGATCTTTGGACTGGGTAAGAGTGGTCTGCTTAATTCAGACACTCTGTTCATCACCACCCCCTTTTCTGAATCGTTTTTGGCCACTATACGTGTGGCATGGTATACTCAGACATGAGACCCTTTCTCACTGCACCATCAGGATTTAAGCAAGCCGGGCCGACGACGGCTGAAATGCCAGAAACCGGTCCCCGGTAGCTTGTCTCCTTTCTGGTGAAGAATTGGCTTGGTAGTTTAGTCTGTCCTTTTCCCATGATGCACTGGGCCAGGGACAGACTGATTTGCATATAGCCAGGTTCTGAACTGGGATGGTGCAGTGAGATAAATAACGGTGATGGATCAAGCCCTGATCTTTGGACTGGGTAAGAGTGGTCTGCTTAATTCAGACACTCTGTTCATCACCACCCCCTTTTCTGAATCGTTTTTGGCCACTATAGGTGTGGCAGGGTATACTCAGACATGAGTCCCTTTCTCACTGCACCATCAGGATTCAAGCAAGCCGGGCCGACGACGGCTGAAATGCCAGAAACCGGTCCCTGGTAGCTTGTCTCCTTTCTGGTGAAGAATTGGCTTTGTAGTTTAGTCTGCCCTGTTCCCATGATGCACTGGGCCAGGGACAGACTGATTTGCATATAGCCAGGTTCTGAACTGGGATGGTGCAGTGAGATAAATAACGGTGATGGATCAAGCCCTGATCTTTGGACTGGGTAAGAGTGGTCTGCTTAATTCAGACACTCTGTTCATCACCACCCCCTTTTCTGAATCGTTTTTGGCCACTATAGGTGTGGCAGGGTATACTCAGACATGAGTCCCTTTCTCACTGCACCATCAGGATTCAAGCAAGCCGGGCCGACGACGGCTGAAATGCCAGAAACCGGTCCCCGGTAGCTTGTCTCCTTTCTGGTGAAGAATTGGCTTGGTAGCTTAGTCTGCCCTGTTCCCATGATGCACTGGGCCAGGGACAGACTGATTTGCATATAGCCAGGTTCTGAACTGGGATGGTGCAGTGAGATAAATAACGGTGATGGATCAAGCCCTGATCTTTGGACTGGGTAAGAGTGGTCTGCTTGATTCAGACACTCTGTTCATCACCACCCCCTTTTCTGAATCGTTTTTGGCCACTATAGGTGTGGCAGGGTATACTCAGACATGAGTCCCTTTCTCACTGCACCATCAGGATTCAAGCAAGCAGGGCCGACGACGGCTGAAATGCCAGAAACCGGTCCCCGGTAGCTTGTCTCCTTTCTGGTGAAGAATTGGCTTGGTAGTTTAGTCTGCCCTGTTCCCATGATGCACTGGACAAGGGACAGACTGATTTGCATATAGCCAGGTTCTGAACTGGGATGGTGCAGTAAGATAAATAACGGTGATGGATCAAGCCCTGATATTTGGACTGGGTAAGAGTGGTCTGCTTAATTCAGACACTCTGTTCATCACCACCCCCTTTTCTGAATCGTTTTTGGCCACTATAGGTGTGGCAGGGTATACTCAGACATGAGTCCCATTCTCACTGCACCATCAGGATTCAAGCAAGCCGGGCCGACGACGGCTGACATGCCAGAAACCGGTCCCCGGTAGCTTGTCTCCTTTCTGGTGAAGAATTGGCTTGGTAGTTTAGTCTGCCCTGTTCCCATGATGCACTGGGCCAGGGACAGACTGATTTGCATATAGCCAGGTTCTGAACTGGGATGGTGCAGTGAGATAAATACTAGTGATGGATCAAGCCCTGATCTTTGGACTGGGTAAGAGTGGTCTGCTTAATTCAGACACTCTGTTCATCACCACCCCCTTTTCTGAATCGTTTTTGGCCACTATAGGTGTGGCAGGGTATACTCAGACATGAGTCCCTTTCTAACTGCACCATCAGGATTCAAGCAAGCCGGGCCGACGACGGCTGAAATGCCAGAAACCGGTCCCCGGTAGCTTGTCTCCTTTCTGGTGAAGAATTGGCTTGGTAGTTTAGTCTGTCCTTTTCCCATGATGCACTGGGCCAGGGACAGACTGATTTGCATATAGCCAGGTTCTGAACTGGGATGGTGCAGTGAGATAAATAACGGTGATGGATCAAGCCCTGATCTTTGGACTGGGTAAGAGTGGTCTGCTTAATTCAGACACTCTGTTCATCACCACCCCCTTTTCTGAATCGTTTTTGGCCACTATAGGTGTGGCAGGGTATACTCAGACATGAGTCCCTTTCTCACTGCACCATCAGGATTCAAGCAAGCCGGGTCGACGACGGCTGAAATGCCAGAAACCGGTCCCTGGTAGCTTGTCTCCTTTCTGGTGAAGAATTGGCTTTGTAGTTTAGTCTGCCCTGTTCCCATGATGCACTGGGCCAGGGACAGACTGATTTGCATATAGCCAGGTTCTGAACTGGGATGGTGCAGTGAGATAAATAACAGTGATGGATCAAGCCCTGATCTTTGGACTGGGTAAGAGTGGTCTGCTTTATTCAGACACTTTGTTCATCACCACCCCCTTTTCTGAATCGTTTTTGGCCACTATAGGTGTGGCAGGGTATACTCAGACATGAGTCCCTTTCTCACTGCACCATCAGGATTCAAGCAAGCCGGGCCGACGACGGCTGAAATGCCAGAAACCGGTCCCCTGTAGCTTGTCTCCTTTCTGGTGAAGAATTGGCTTGGTAGTTTAGTCTGCCTGTTCCCATGATGCACTGGGCCAGGGACAGACTGATTTGCATATAGCCAGGTTCTGAACTGGGATGGTGCAGTGAGATAAATAACGGTGATGGATCAAGCCCTGATCTTTGGACTGGGTAAGAGTGGTCTGCTTAATTCAGACACTCTGTTCATCACCACCCCCTTTTCTGAATCGTTTTTGGCCACTATAGGTGTGGCAGGGTATACTCAGACATGAGTCCCTTTCTCACTGCACCATCAGGATTCAAGCAAGCCGGGGTGACGACGGCTGAAATGCCAGAAACCGGTCCCCGGTAGCTTGTCTCCTTTCTGGTGAAGAATTGGCTTGGTAGTTTAGTCTGCCCTGTTCCCATGATGCACTGGGCCAGGGACAGACTGATTTGCATATAGCCAGGTTCTGAACTGGGATGGTGCAGTGAGATAAATAACGGTGATGGATCAAGCCCTGATCTTTGGACTGGGTAAGAGTGGTCTGCTTAATTCAGACACTCTGTTCATCACCACCCCCTTTTCTGAATCGTTTTTGGCCACTATAGGTGTGGCAAGGTGTACTCAGACATGAGTCCCTTTCTCACTGCACCATCAGGATTCAAGCAAGCCGGGCCGACGACGGCTGAAATGCCAGAAACCGGTCCCCGGTAGCTTGTCTCCTTTCTGATGAAGAATAGGCTTGGTAGTTTAGTCTGCCCTGTTCCCATGATGCACTGGGCCAGGGACAGACTGATTTGCATATAGCCAGGTTCTGAACTGGGATGGTGCAGTGAGATAACTAACGGTGATGGATCAAGCCCTGATCTTTGGACTGGGTAAGAGTGGTCTGCTTAATTCAGACACTCTGTTCATCACCACCCTCTTTTCTGAATCGTTTTTGGCCACTATAGGTGTGGCAGGGTATACTCAGACATGAGTCCCTTTCTCACTGCACCATCAGGATTCAAGCAAGCCGGGCCGACGACGGCTAAAATGCCAGAAACCGGTCCCCGGTAGCTTGTCTCCTTTCTGGTGAAGAATTGGCTTGGTAGTTTAGTCTGCCCTGTTCCCATGATGCACTGGGCCAGGGACAGACTGATTTGCATATAGCCAGGTTCTGAACTGGGATGGTGCAGTGAGATAAATAACGGTGATGGATCAAGCCCTGATCTTTGGACTGGGT
Organism: Lissotriton vulgaris; assembly: GCF_964263255.1. Taxonomy (NCBI): domain Eukaryota; kingdom Metazoa; phylum Chordata; class Amphibia; order Caudata; family Salamandridae; genus Lissotriton; species Lissotriton vulgaris. Next base: position 5,003 of record NW_028241738.1, read on the forward strand.
AAGAGTGGTCTGCTTAATTCAGACACTCTGTTCATCACCACCCCCTTTTCTGAATCGTTTTTGGCCACTATAGGTGTGGCAGGGTATACTCAGACATGAGTCCCTTTCTCACTGCACCATCAGGGTTCAAGCAAGCCGGGCCGACGACGGCTGAAATGCCAGAAACCGGTTCCCGGTAGCTTGTCTCCTTTCTGGTGAAGAATTGGCTTGGTAGTTTAGTCTGCCCTGTTCCCATGATGCACTGGGCCAGGGACAGACTGATTTGCATATAGCCAGGTTCTGAACTGGGATGGTGCAGTGAGATAAATAATGGTGATGGATCAAGCCCTGATCTTTGGACTGGGTAAGAGTGGTCTGCTTAATTCAGACACTCTGTTCATCACCACCCCCTTTTCTGAATCGTTTTTGGCCACTATAGGTGTGGCAGGGTATACTCAGACATGAGTCCCTTTCTCACTGCACCATCAGGATTCAAGCAAGCCGGGCCGACGACGGCTGAAATGCCAGAAACCGGTCCCCGGTAGCTTGTATCCTTTCTGGTGAAGAATTGGCTTGGTAGTTTAGTCTGCCCTGTTCCCATGATGCACTGGGCCAGGGACAGACTGATTTGCATATAGCCAGGTTCTGAACTGGGATGGTGCAGTGAGATAAATAATGGTGATGGATCAAGCCCTGATCTTTGGACTGGGTAAGAGTGGTCTGCTTAATTCAGACACTCTGTTCATCACCACCCCCTTTTCTGAATCGTTTTTGGCCACTATAGGTGTGGCAGGGTATACTCAGACATGAGTCCCTTTCTCACTGCACCATCAGGATTCAAGCAAGCCGGGCCGACGACGGCTGAAATGCCAGAAACCGGTCCCCGGTAGCTTGTCTCCTTTCTGGTGAAGAATTGGCTTGGTAGTTTAGTCTGCCCTGTTCCCATGATGCACTGGGCCAGGGACAGACTGATTTGCATATAGCCAGGTTCTGAACTGGGATGGTGCAGTGAGATAAATAACGGTGATGGATCAAGCCCTGATCTTTGGACTGGGTAAGAGTGGTCTGCTTAATTCAGACACTCTGTTCATCACCACCCCCTTTTCTGAATCGTTTTTGGCCACTATAGGTGTGGCAGGGTATACTCAGACATGAGTCCCTTTCTCACTGCACCATCAGGATTCAAGCAAGCCGGGCCGACGATGGCTGAAATGCCAGAAACCGGTCCCTGGTAGCTTGTCTCCTTTCTGGTGAAGAATTGGCTTGGTAGTTTAGTCTGCCCTGTTCCCATGATGCACTGGGCCAGGGACAGACTGATTTGCATATAGCCAGGTTCTGAACTGGGAAGGTGCAGTGAGATAAATACCAGTGATGGATCAAGCCCTGATCTTTGGACTGGGTAAGAGTGGTCTGCTTAATTCAGACACTCTGTTCATCACCACCCCCTTTTCTGAATCGTTTTTGGCCACTATAGGTGTGGCAGGGTATACTCAGACATGAGTCCCTTTCTCACTGCACCATCAGGATTCAAGCAAGCCGGGCCGACGACGGCTGAAATGCCAGAAACCGGTCCCCGGTAGCTTGTCTCCTTTCTGGTGAAGAATTGGCTTGGTAGTTTAGTCTGTCCTTTTCCCATGATGCACTGGGCCAGGGACAGACTGATTTGCATATAGCCAGGTTCTGAACTGGGATGGTGCAGTGAGATAAATAACGGTGATGGATCAAGCCCTGATCTTTGGACTGGGTAAGAGTGGTCTGCTTAATTCAGACACTCTGTTCATCACCACCCCCTTTTCTGAATCGTTTTTGGCCACTATAGGTGTGGCAGGGTATACTCAGACATGAGTCCCTTTCTCACTGCACCATCAGGATTCAAGCAAGCCGGGTCGACGACGGCTGAAATGCCAGAAACCGGTCCCTGGTAGCTTGTCTCCTTTCTGGTGAAGAATTGGCTTTGTAGTTTAGTCTGCCCTGTTCCCATGATGCACTGGGCCAGGGACAGACTGATTTGCATATAGCCAGGTTCTGAACTGGGATGGTGCAGTGAGATAAATAACGGTGATGGATCAAGCCCTGATCTTTGGACTGGGTAAGAGTGGTCTGCTTTATTCAGACACTTTGTTCATCACCACCCCCTTTTCTGAATCGTTTTTGGCCACTATAGGTGTGGCAGGGTATACTCAGACATGAGTCCCTTTCTCACTGCACCATCAGGATTCAAGCAAGCCGGGCCGACGACGGCTGAAATGCCAGAAACCGGTCCCCTGTAGCTTGTCTCCTTTCTGGTGAAGAATTGGCTTGGTAGTTTAGTCTGCCCTGTTCCCATGATGCACTGGGCCAGGGACAGACTGATTTGCATATAGCCAGGTTCTGAACTGGGATGGTGCAGTGAGATAAATAACGGTGATGGATCAAGCCCTGATCTTTGGACTGGGTAAGAGTGGTCTGCTTAATTCAGACACTCTGTTCATCACCACCCCCTTTTCTGAATCGTTTTTGGCCACTATAGGTGTGGCAGGGTATACTCAGACATGAGTCCCTTTCTCACTGCACCATCAGGATTCAAGCAAGCCGGGGTGACGATGGCTGAAATGCCAGAAACCGGTCCCCGGTAGCTTGTCTCCTTTCTGGTGAAGAATTGGCTTGGTAGTTTAGTCTGCCCTGTTCCCATGATGCACTGGGCCAGGGACAGACTGATTTGCATATAGCCAGGTTCTGAACTGGGATGGTGCAGTGAGATAAATAACGGTGATGGATCAAGCCCTGATCTTTGGACTGGGTAAGAGTGGTCTGCTTAATTCAGACACTCTGTTCATCACCACCCCCTTTTCTGAATCGTTTTTGGCCACTATAGGTGTGGCAGGGTATACTCAGACATGAGTCCCTTTCTCACTGCACCATCAGGATTCAAGCAAGCCGGGCCGACGATGGCTGAAATGCCAGAAACCGGTCCCCGGTAGCTTGTCTCCTTTCTGGTGAAGAATTGACTTGGTAGTTTAGTCTGCCCTGTTCCCATGATGCACTGGGCCAGGGACAGACTGATTTGCATATAGCCAGGTTCTGAACTGGGATGGTGCAGTGAGATAAATAACGGTGATGAATCAAGCCCTGATCTTTGGACTGGGTAAGAGTGGTCTGCTTAATTCAGACACTCTGTTCATCACCACCCCCTTTTCTGAATCGTTTTTGGCCACTATAGGTGTGGCAGGGTATACTCAGACATGAGTCCCTTTCTCACTGCACCATCAGGATTCAAGCAAGCCTGTTAATTGCGCTCGCTGTGGGAGAGACTTACTTCTCTTCCGTGGCTCTCGACAGTAGCCTCATTCTACCGGCGCAGCCGATTGCAAGCGCTGACGCCGGTAGACGCGGAAGTACGCCGCCATCTTGGGAAGGCAGGTAGGGAGGGTAGCGGTACAGCTTCGCGACCACTCCCACCCTCCTGTCATGTGTAAAAGCAATCACATATCCCGTCCGCGCAGCGGACGGGCGCAGCGGGCGCGCCGATGGCGCGCCGAAGGCGCGCCTAAGGCAAGCCCGTCTGCGCCCGTCCGCGCCTGTCCCGGGCCTAGGGCCAGTCCCCCTGCCCTGGGCGTGAGAGAGACCGGCATCAGTTGGACCAGAGAGCAGCTGATACAAGTAGGAGCGGGCTCATGTTCCGTATCCGATCGCTGCTCCCCTACTGATTTAGATGGCCGCTCTTTTCAATGCTCCCATTGCCTCCTATCGATACCCCCATGGCGCGAACGTGCCCTTCCTTTTCCCGCCGCTTTGTCTTCTTGCCTGTTAAAACTAGCATTGATTAATTGTCGCTCCCTCCCCCGTCATGCCAATGAAATCTGGTCGACCCTTACTACTTACTGTTGGGATATATTATTCCTCACGGAATCATGGACCAAAGATACCTCTAACCCAGACATTTTTCTAGCCACCCCCCCAGACTATCGCTATTTAGGCGCCAACCGGGAGGGAAAGACAGGAGGTGGACTTGCCATCCTGTTCAAAACCCACCTGAATATTATCATTAAGAAAATTACCAATATTGGTCTGATTGAAGCCATTTATTTCTCTGTTGCGGATTCTGCCGCAGTTTACCTTACCGGTATTCTAGTTTACAACCCCCCTAAAGCCTCTCCCTCTGCCCTGTCACAACTGGTACATGTCATTACGGACCTTTCCCTTAAGCACCCTCACTTTATAGTTTTGGGTGACTTTAACCTCCATGTTGATGACCCCACCTGTACCCAAGCCATCCGTCTTCTCGACTCTCTCCAGAGCCTGAGCCTGACGCAACTCATCCATGGTCCGACGCATGTAGCCGGCCATACGCTAGACCTTATTTTCTCCAACCTCCCTGGGACTATTACGCACCCCTCTCTCCCCCTCACATGGTCCGATCACTTTTTGCTTGCGTTTGACATTCCTATCCCTCAGGCTCCCACCCCGGTGGAACTGGGGCTAGGCCATAGAAGAAAATGGCATAAGGTCACCTGCACTTCCCTAGAGCCAGTATTCAGTTGCCCTCTCGAGTCGAGCTTAGGTAATATTGATACCTGTGTTACTAAGTTTAACACCATTTTATCGGCAGCGATCGATGAAATTGCCCCTTGTATAGCGATGTCATCTGCCAGATCTCGCCCCTCTGCTCCCTGGTTTTCAGATGCCTTACGTAAAGAAAAAAGCCATTGTAAACAACTCGAACGTAAATGGAGACTTACGTACGACCTTGAGGCAAAAACTATCTATAGAATGGCCCTTAGGAAATTCACCAAATCAAGAAAATTGGCCATGAAAGAGTTTTTCACCTCACAAATTAAAGACGCAGACAATTCGGCTAAAACACTGTTTAAAATTGTCAAGGACTTTGTTAAACCCCCCGCTTTGACACCCATTAATCTTGCTAGTCAGTCTCTTTGTAATGGACTATCAGACTTCTTTCAAGGAAAAATCGACAAAATTGCTTCCTCCTTCCCCCCAGCTGGTGCTCTGGACCTCTCCCCTCTCCCGGTTTCAATTAACCAGGACACGGCTCCTACTTTAGTTGTTTTTAAGGACCTCACCCCTAATCTTGCACGTAAACTATTATTACAGTGCAAATCAGGTTCCCCTTTGGACCCGGTCCCCCCCAAAATTATGAGTGAGGTGTCTACCTTATTGTTAGAGCCTCTTATTTCCATCTGGAACGCCTCTTTACAACTAGGCCAGTTCCCCTTAGCCTGGAAGGAAGCTCTGCTTGTACCCATCTTGAAGAAAGCTGATGCCGACCCTACACAATTTAGTAATTATCGGCCTATCTCTCTACTTCCCAAACCTGCTAAGGTTTTGGAAAAGGCAGTCCAACTACAACTAGCGGAATACCTGGAGACCAACTCTCTTCTGCATGATTCCCAGTCCGGCTTCCGTGCTGGTTTCAGTACTGAGACCGCACTGCTTGAAGTGTCAGAGACTGTGCGAGAGTGTGTGGACAAGGGCGAGGAGGCCATGTTGGTCCTCCTCGACCTGTCCGCCGCTTTCGATACGGTGTCTCATAAAATCCTCCTTGACCGTATGAAGCAGATTGGAGTGAGCGGCGTTGCCTTATCATGGCTGGGTTCCTTCCTCCAAGGACGATCACAGAGGGTTCTTCTCAGACCTTTTGAATCAGAATGCAAACCTCTGGTTCGCGGAGTCCCACAGGGCTCAGCGTTAAGCCCCCTGTTCTTCAATGTTTACCTAGCCCCGTTGGCCAAGGTAGTAGAGGCGTGCGGAGTCAGAGTGATCTCGTATGCTGATGATACTCAGCTTATATTCTCTTTCAGCGATCACTCTGACTCCAGCCTCTCCAGTTTTCGCCACTGTCTTGGCGAAATCTGTTCCTGGATGTCCACTAACCATCTGCAACTAAACACCGACAAAACGGAGGTTTTGTTTTTTAATCAAAAAATGTCCATTCCACCTTCTTTATGGTGGCCTACGATTCTCAACCCTCCTCCGACCCCGGTTCACTCTGCCCGTAACCTGGGGTTCATCTTCGATGATACACTATCGTGCAGCCCCCAAATCAATAAGGTTACGTCGATTTGCTATGGTAAATTAAAAATGATGAGGAAGATTTTCCCTTTTCTACCTATGGATGCACGTAGAACCGTCACCCAGGCCTTAATTACTTCCCACCTGGATTACGCGAACAGTCTATATGTTGGGGCCCCTCTGTACCAAATTGAACGTCTCCAGGTGGTGCAGAACGCGGCCGCAAGATTGATTGGTAACATTCCCTACAGACATTCGATCTCAGCGTTTCGCAAAGAGCTTCATTGGTTGCCGATAGTTAACCGAATTAAGTTCAAAACGCTCACTCTCGCCTTTCGAGCGTTGAATGGAACTGGCCCAGTTTACTTAAGAAAAAGACTGAGGTTGTCCTACTCGGTCAGGGATCTTCGCTCCAACAATCTGCGCCTCATGTGTGTGCCTAGATTCCGTCGCACAAGAATGGGTGGCAGAGCTTTTGCCGTCCTTGCAGCCAAATACTGGAACAGTCTACCTATTGATCTAAGATTTGCCCCTTCTGAAGTGGTTTTCCGCAGACGCCTGAAGACTTGGCTTTTTGTATCTGTGTAGTCTACTTCCTCTCTCTTCTGCCAATCTGTTTTTAGCGCCGGGACACCCCCATTGGGGGTAGCCGTGTGCTTTACAAAATTCAAAATAAATAAATAAATAAATAAAGGCCGACGACGGCTGAAATGCCAGAAACCGGTCCCCGGTAGCTTGTCTCCTTTCTGGTGAAGAATTGGCTTGGTAGTTTAGTCTGCCCTGTTCCCATGATGCACTGGGCCAGGGACAGACTGATTTGCATATAGCCAGGTTCTGAACTGGGATGGTGCAGTGAGATAAATAACGGTGATGGATCAAGCCCTGATCTTTGGACTGGGTAAGAGTGGTCTGCTTAATTCAGACACTCTGTTCATCACCACCCCCTTTTCTGAATCGTTTTTGGCCACTATAGGTGTGGCAGGGTATACTCAGACATGAGTCCCTTTCTCACTGCACCATCAGGATTCAAGCAAGCCGGGCCGACGATGGCTGAAATGCCAGAAACCGGTCCCCGGTAGCTTGTCTCCTTTCTGGTGAAGAATTGGCTTGGTAGTTTAGTCTGCCCTGTTCCCACGATGCACTGGGCCAGGGACAGACTGATTTGCATATAGCCAGGTTCTGAACTGGGATGGTGCAGTGAGATAAATAACGGTGATGGATCAAGCCCTGATCTTTGGACTGGGTAAGAGTGGTCTGCTTAATTCAGACACTCTGTTCATCACCACCCCCTTTTCTGAATCGTTTTTGGCCACTATAGGTGTGGCAGGGTATACTCAGACATGAGACCCTTACTCACTGCACCATCAGGATTTAAGCAAGCTGGGCCGACGACGGCTGAAATGCCAGAAACCGGTCCCCGGTAGCTTGTCTCCTTTCTGGTGAAGAATTGGCTTGGTAGTTTAGTCTGTCCTTTTCCCATGATGCACTGGGCCAGGGACAGACTGATTTGCATATAGCCAGGTTCTGAACTGGGATGGTGCAGTGAGATAAATAACGGTGATGGATCAAGCCCTGATCTTTGGACTGGGTAAGAGTGGTCTGCTTAATTCAGACACTCTGTTCATCACCACCCCCTTTTCTGAATTGTTTTTGGCCACTATAGGTGTGGCAGGGTATACTCAGACATGAGTCCCTTTCTCACTGCACCATCAGGATTCAAGCAAGCCGGGCCGACGACGGCTGAAATGCCAGAAACCGGTCCCTGGTAGCTTGTCTCCTTTCTGGTGAAGAATTGGCTTTGTAGTTTAGTCTGCCCTGTTCCCATGATGCACTGGGCCAGGGACAGACTGATTTGCATATAGCCAGGTTCTGAACTGGGATGGTGCAGTGAGATAAATAACGGTGATGGATCAAGCCCTGATCTTTGGACTGGGTAAGAGTGGTCTGCTTAATTCAGACACTCTGTTCATCACCACCCCCTTTTCTGAATCGTTTTTGGCCACTATAGGTGTGGCAGGGTATACTCAGACATGAGTCCCTTTCTCACTGCACCATCAGGATTCAAGCAAGCCGGGCCGACGACGGCTGAAATGCCAGAAACCGGTCCCCGGTAGCTTGTCTCCTTTCTGGTGAAGAATTGGCTTGGTAGCTTAGTCTGCCCTGTTCCCATGATGCACTGGGCCAGGGACAGACTGATTTGCATATAGCCAGGTTCTGAACTGGGATGGTGCAGTGAGATAAATAACGGTGATGGATCAAGCCCTGATCTTTGGACTGGGTAAGAGTGGTCTGCTTGATTCAGACACTCTGTTCATCACCACTCCCTTTTCTGAATCGTTTTTGGCCACTATAGGTGTGGCAGGGTATACTCAGACATGAGTCCCTTTCTCACTGCACCATCAGGATTCAAGAAAGCCGGGCCGACGACGGCTGAAATGCCAGAAACCGGTCCCCGGTAGCTTGTCTCCTTTCTGGTGAAGAATTGGCTTGGTAGTTTAGTCTGCCCTGTTCCCATGATGCACTGGACAAGGGACAGACTGATTTGCATATAGCCAGGTTCTGAACTGGGATGGTGCAGTGAGATAAATAACGGTGATGGATCAAGCCCTGATCTTTGGACTGGGTAAGAGTGGTCTGCTTAATTCAGACACTCTGTTCATCACCACCCCCATCTTCTGAATCGTTTTTGGCCACTATAGGTGTGGCAGGGTATACTCAGACATGAGTCCCTTTCTCACTGCACCATCAGGATTCAAGCAAGCCGGGCCGACGACGGCTGAAATGCCAGAAACCGGTCCCCGGTAGCCTGTCTCCTTTCTGGTGAAGAATTGGCTTGGTAGTTTAGTCTGCCCTGTTCCCATGATGCACTGGGCCAGGGACAGACTGATTTGCATATAGCCAGGTTCTGAACTGGGATGGTGCAGTGAGATAAATAACGGTGATGGATCAAGCCCTGATCTTTGGACTGGGTAAGAGTGGTCTGCTTAATTCAGACACTCTGTTCATCACCACCCCCTTTTCTGAATCGTTTTTGGCCACTATAGGTGTGGCAGGGTATACTCAGACATGAGTCCCTTTCTCACTGCACCATCAGGGTTCAAGCAAGCCGGGCCGACGACGGCTGAAATGCCAGAAACCGGTTCCCGGTAGCTTGTCTCCTTTCTGGTGAAGAATTGGCTTGGTAGTTTAGTCTGCCCTGTTCCCATGATGCACTGGGCCAGGGACAGACTGATTTGCATATAGCCAGGTTCTGAACTGGGATGGTGCAGTGAGATAAATAACGGTGATGGATCAAGCCCTGATCTTTGGACTGGGTAAGAGTGGTCTGCTTAATTCAGACACTCTGTTCATCACCACCCCCTTTTCTGAATCGTTTTTGGCCACTATAGGTGTGGCAGGGTATACTCAGACATGAGTCCCTTTCTCACTGCACCATCAGGATTCAAGCAAGCCGGGCCGACGACGGCTGAAATGCCAGAAACCGGTCCCCGGTAGCTTGTATCCTTTCTGGTGAAGAATTGGCTTGGTAGTTTAGTCTGCCCTGTTCCCATGATGCACTGGGCCAGGGACAGACTGATTTGCATATAGCCAGGTTCTGAACTGGGATGGTGCAGTGAGATAAATAATGGTGATGGATCAAGCCCTGATCTTTGGACTGGGTAAAAGTGGTCTGCTTAATTCAGACACTCTGTTCATCACCACCCCCTTTTCTGAATCGTTTTTGGCCACTATAGGTGTGGCAGGGTATACTCAGACATGAGTCCCTTTCTCACTGCACCATCAGGATTCAAGCAAGCCGTGCCGACGACGGCTGAAATGCCAGAAACCGGTCCCCGGTAGCTTGTCTCCTTTCTGGTGAAGAATTGGCTTGGTAGTTTAGTCTGCCCTGTTCCCATGATGCACTGGGCCAGGGACAGACTGATTTGCATATAGCCAGGTTCTGAACTGGGATGGTGCAGTGAGATAAATAACGGTGATGGATCAAGCCCTGATCTTTGGACTGGGTAAGAGTGGTCTGCTTAATTCAGACACTCTGTTCATCACCACCCCCTTTTCTGAATCGTTTTTGGCCACTATAGGTGTGGCAGGGTATACTCAGACATGAGTCCCTTTCTCACTGCACCATCAGGATTCAAGCAAGCCGGGCCGACGACGGCTGAAATGCCAGAAACCGGTCCCTGGTAGCTTGTCTCCTTTCTGGTGAAGAATTGGCTTGGTAGTTTAGTCTGCCCTGTTCCCATGATGCACTGGGCCAGGGACAGACTGATTTGCATATAGCCAGGTTCTGAACTGGAATGGTGCAGTGAGATAAATACCAGTGATGGATCAAGCCCTGATCTTTGGACTGGGTAAGAGTGGTCTGCTTAATTCAGACACTCTGTTCATCACCACCCCCTTTTCTGAATCGTTTTTGGCCACTATAGGTGTGGCAGGGTATACTCAGACATGAGTCCCTTTCTCACTGCACCATCAGGATTCAAGCAAGCCGGGCCGACGACGGCTGAAATGCCAGAAACCAGTCCCCGGTAGCTTGTCTCCTTTCTGGTGAAGAATTGGCTTGGTAGTTTAGTCTGTCCTTTTCCCATGATGCACTGGGCCAGGGACAGACTGATTTGCATATAGCCAGGTTCTGAACTGGGATGGTGCAGTGAGATAAATAACTGTGATGGATCAAGCCCTGATCTTTGGACTGGGTAAGAGTGGTCTGCTTAATTCAGACACTCTGTTCATCACCACCCCCTTTTCTGAATCGTTTTTGGCCACTATAGGTGTGGCAGGGTATACTCAGACATGAGTCCCTTTCTCACTGCACCATCAGGATTCAAGCAAGCCGGGTCGACGACGGCTGAAATGCCAGAAACCGGTCCCTGGTAGCTTGTCTCCTTTCTGGTGAAGAATTGGCTTTGTAGTTTAGTCTGCCCTGTTCCCATGATGCACTGGGCCAGGGACAGACTGATTTGCATATAGCCAGGTTCTGAACTGGGATGGTGCAGTGAGATAAATAACGGTGATGGATCAAGCCCTGATCTTTGGACTGGGTAAGAGTGGTCTGCTTTATTCAGACACTTTGTTCATCACCACCCCCTTTTCTGAATCGTTTTTGGCCACTATAGGTGTGGCAGGGTATACTCAGACATGAGTCCCTTTCTCACTGCACCATCAGGATTCAAGCAAGCCGGGCCGACGACGGCTGAAATGCCAGAAACCGGTCCCCGGTAGCTTGTCTCCTTTCTGGTGAAGAATTGGCTTGGTAGTTTAGTCTGCTCTGTTCCCATGATGCACTGGGCCAGGGACAGACTGATTTGCATATAGCCAGGTTCTGAACTGGGATGGTGCAGTGAGATAAATAACGGTGATGGATCAAGCCCTGATCTTTGGACTGGGTAAGAGTGGTCTGCTTAATTCAGACACTCTGTTCATCACCACCCCCTTTTCTGAATCGTTTTTGGCCACTATAGGTGTGGCAGGGTATACTCAGACATGAGTCCCTTTCTCACTGCACCATCAGGATTCAAGCAAGCCGGGCCGACGACGGCTGAAATGCCAGAAACCGGTCCCCGGTAGCTTGTCTCCTTTCTGGTGAAGAATTGGCTTGGTAGTTTAGTCTGTCCTTTTCCCATGATGCACTGGGCCAGGGACAGACTGATTTGCATATAGCCAGGTTCTGAACTGGGATGGTGCAGTGAGATAAATAACGGTGATGGATCAAGCCCTGATCTTTGGACTGGGTAAGAGTGGTCTGCTTAATTCAGACACTCTGTTCATCACCACCCCCTTTTCTGAATCGTTTTTGGCCACTATAGGTGTGGCAGGGTATACTCAGACATGAGTCCCTTTCTCACTGCACCATCAGGATTCAAGCAAGCCGGGTCGACGACGGCTGAAATGCCAGAAACCGGTCCCTGGTAGCTTGTCTCCTTTCTGGTGAAGAATTGGCTTTGTAGTTTAGTCTGCCCTGTTCCCATGATGCACTGGGCCAGGGACAGACTGATTTGCATATAGCCAGGTTCTGAACTGGGATGGTGCAGTGAGATAAATAACGGTGATGGATCAAGCCCTGATCTTTGGACTGGGTAAGAGTGGTCTGCTTTATTCAGACACTTTGTTCATCACCACCCCCTTTTCTGAATCGTTTTTGGCCACTATAGGTGTGGCAGGGTATACTCAGACATGAGTCCCTTTCTCACTGCACCATCAGGATTCAAGCAAGCCGGGCCGACGACGGCTGAAATGCCAGAAACCGGTCCCCGGTAGCTTGTCTCCTTTCTGGTGAAGAATTGGCTTGGTAGTTTAGTCTGCCCTGTTCCCATGATGCACTGGGCCAGGGACAGACTGATTTGCATATAGCCAGGTTCTGAACTGGGATGGTGCAGTGAGATAATTAACGGTGATGGATCAAGCCCTGATCTTTGGACTGGGTAAGAGTGGTCTGCTTAATTCAGACACTCTGTTCATCACCACCCCCTTTTCTGAATCGTTTTTGGCCACTATAGGTGTGGCAGGGTATACTCAGACATGAGTCCCTTTCTCACTGCACCATCAGGATTCAAGCAAGCCGGGCCGACGACGGCTGAAATGCCAGAAACCGGTCCCCGGTAGCTTGTCTCCTTTCTGGTGAAGAATTGGCTTGGTAGTTTAGTCTGCCCTGTTCCCATGATGCACTGGGCCAGGGACAGACTGATTTGCATATAGCCAGGTTCTGAACTGGGATGGTGCAGTGAGATAATTAACGGTGATGGATCAAGCCCTGATCTTTGGACTGGGTAAGAGTGGTCTGCTTAATTCAGACACTCTGTTCATCACCACCCCCTTTTCTGAATCGTTTTTGGCCACTATAGGTGTGGCAGGGTATACTCAGACATGAGTCCCTTTCTCACTGCACCATCAGGATTCAAGCAAGCCGGGCCGACGACGGCTGAAATGCCAGAAACCGGTCCCCGGTAGCTTGTCTCCTTTCTGATGAAGAATAGGCTTGGTAGTTTAGTCTGCCCTGTTTCCATGATGCACTGGGCCAGGGACAGACTGATTTGCATATAGCCAGGTTCTGAACTGGGATGGTGCAGTGAGATAAATAACGGTGATGGATCAAGCCCTGATCTTTGGACTGGGTAAGAGTGGTCTGCTTAATTCAGACACTCTGTTCATCACCACCCTCTTTTCTGAATCGTTTTTGGCCACTATAGGTGTGGCAGGGTATACTCAGACATGAGTCCCTTTCTCAGCGCACCATCAGGATTCAAGCAAGCCGGGCCGACGACGGCTAAAATGCCAGAAACCGGTCCCCGGTAGCTTGTCTCCTTTCTGGTGAAGAATTGGCTTGGTAGTTTAGTCTGCCCTGTTCCCATGATGCACTGGGCCAGGGACAGACTGATTTGCATATAGCCAGGTTCTGAACTGGGATGGTGCAGTGAGATAAATAACGGTGATGGATCAAGCCCTGATCTTTGGACTGGGTAAGAGTGGTCTGCTTAATTCAGACACTCTGTTCATCACCACCCCCTTTTCTGAATCGTTTTTGGCCACTATAGGTGTGGCAGGGTATACTCAGACATGAGTCCCTTTCTCACTGCACCATCAGGGTTCAAGCAAGCCGGGCCGACGACGGCTGAAATGCCAGAAACCGGTTCCCGGTAGCTTGTCTCCTTTCTGGTGAAGAATTGGCTTGGTAGTTTAGTCTGCCCTGTTCCCATGATGCACTGGGCCAGGGACAGACTGATTTGCATATAGCCAGGTTCTGAACTGGGATGGTGCAGTGAGATAAATAACGGTGATGGATCAAGCCCTGATCTTTGGACTGGGTAAGAGTGGTCTGCTTAACTCAGACACTCTGTTCATCACCACCCCCTTTTCTGAATCGTTTTTGGCCACTATAGGTGTGGCAGGGTATACTCAGACATGAGTCCCTTTCTCACTGCACCATCAGGATTCAAGCAAGCCGGGGTGACGACGGCTGAAATGCCAGAAACCGGTCCCCGGTAGCTTGTCTCCTTTCTGGTGAAGAATTGGCTTGGTAGTTTAGTCTGCCCTGTTCCCATGATGCACTGGGCCAGGGACAGACTGATTTGCATATAGCCAGGTTCTGAACTGGGATGGTGCAGTGAGATAAATAACGGTGATGGATCAAGCCCTGATCTTTGGACTGGGTAAGAGTGGTCTGCTTAATTCAGACACTCTGTTCATCACCACCCCCTTTTCTGAATCGTTTTTGGCCACTATAGGTGTGGCAGGGTATACTCAGACATGAGTCCCTTTCTCACTGCACCATCAGGATTCAAGCAAGCCGGGCCGACGACGGCTGAAATGCCAGAAACCGGTCCCCGGTAGCTTGTCTCCTTTCTGATGAAGAATAGGCTTGGTAGTTTAGTCTGCCCTGTTCCCATGATGCACTGGGCCAGGGACAGACTGATTTGCATATAGCCAGGTTCTGAACTGGGATGGTGCAGTGAGATAAATAACGGTGATGGATCAAGCCCTGATCTTTGGACTGGGTAAGAGTGGTCTGCTTAATTCAGACACTCTGTTCATCACCACCCTCTTTTCTGAATCGTTTTTGGCCACTATAGGTGTGGCAGGGTATACTCAGACATGAGTCCCTTTCTCACTGCACCATCAGGATTCAAGCAAGCCGGGCCGACGACGGCTAAAATGCCAGAAACCGGTCCCCGGTAGCTTGTCTCCTTTCTGGTGAAGAATTGGCTTGGTAGTTTAGTCTGCCCTGTTCCCATGATGCACTGGGCCAGGGACAGACTGATTTGCATATAGCCAGGTTCTGAACTGGGATGGTGCAGTGAGATAAATAACGGTGATGGATCAAGCCCTGATCTTTGGACTGGGTAAGAGTGGTCTGCTTAATTCAGACACTCTGTTCATCACCACCCCCTTTTCTGAATCGTTTTTGGCCACTATAGGTGTGGCAGGGTATACTCAGACATGAGTCCCTTTCTCACTGCACCATCAGGGTTCAAGCAAGCCGGGCCGACGACGGCTGAAATGCCAGAAACCGGTTCCCGGTAGCTTGTCTCCTTTCTGGTGAAGAATTGGCTTGGTAGTTTAGTCTGCCCTGTTCCCATGATGCACTGGGCCAGGGACAGACTGATTTGCATATAGCCAGGTTCTGAACTGGGATGGTGCAGTGAGATAAATAACGGTGATGGATCAAGCCCTGATCTTTGGACTGGGTAAGAGTGGTCTGCTTAATTCAGACACTCTGTTCATCACCACCCCCTTTTCTGAATCGTTTTTGGCCACTATAGGTGTGGCAGGGTATACTCAGACATGAGTCCCTTTCTCACTGCACCATCAGGATTCAAGCAAGCCAGGCCGACGACGGCTGAAATGCCAGAAACCGGTCCCCGGTAGCTTGTATCCTTTCTGGTGAAGAATTGGCTTGGTAGTTTAGTCTGCCCTGTTCCCATGATGCACTGGGCCAGGGACAGACTGATTTGCATATAGCCAGGTTCTGAACTGGGATGGTGCAGTGAGATAAATAATGGTGATGGATCAAGCCCTGATCTTTGGACTGGGTAAGAGTGGTCTGCTTAATTCAGACACTCTGTTCATCACCACCCCCTTTTCTGAATCGTTTTTGGCCACTATAGGTGTGGCAGGGTATACTCAGACATGAGTCCCTTTCTCACTGCACCATCAGGATTCAAGCAAGCCGGGCCGACGACGGCTGAAATGCCAGAAACCGGTCCCCGGTAGCTTGTCTCCTTTCTGGTGAAGAATTGGCTTGGTAGTTTAGTCTGCCCTGTTCCCATGATGCACTGGGCCAGGGACAGACTGATTTGCATATAGCCAGGTTCTGAACTGGGATGGTGCAGTGAGATAAATAACGGTGATGGATCAAGCCCTGATCTTTGGACTGGGTAAGAGTGGTCTGCTTAATTCAGACACTCTGTTCATCACCACCCCCTTTTCTGAATCGTTTTTGGCCACTATAGGTGTGGCAGGGTATACTCAGACATGAGTCCCTTTCTCACTGCACCATCAGGATTCAAGCAAGCCGGGCCGACGACGGCTGAAATGCCAGAAACCGGTCCCTGGTAGCTTGTCTCCTTTCTGGTGAAGAATTGGCTTGGTAGTTTAGTCTGCCCTGTTCCCATGATGCACTGGGCCAGGGACAGACTGATTTGCATATAGCCAGGTTCTGAACTGGGATGGTGCAGTGAGATAAATACCAGTGATGGATCAAGCCCTGATCTTTGGACTGGGTAAGAGTGGTCTGCTTAATTCAGACACTCTGTTCATCACCACCCCCTTTTCTGAATCGTTTTTGGCCACTATAGGTGTGGCAGGGTATACTCAGACATGAGTCCCTTTCTCACTGCACCATCAGGATTCAAGCAAGCCGGGCCGACGACGGCTGAAATGCCAGAAACCGGTCCCCGGTAGCTTGTCTCCTTTCTGGTGAAGAATTGGCTTGGTAGTTTAGTCTGTCCTTTTCCCATGATGCACTGGGCCAGGGACAGACTGATTTGCATATAGCCAGGTTCTGAACTGGGATGGTGCAGTGAGATAAATAACGGTGATGGATCAAGCCCTGATCTTTGGACTGGGTAAGAGTGGTCTGCTTAATTCAGACACTCTGTTCATCACCACCCCCTTTTCTGAATCGTTTTTGGCCACTATAGGTGTGGCAGGGTATACTCAGACATGAGTCCCTTTCTCACTGCACCATCAGGATTCAAGCAAGCCGGGTCGACGACGGCTGAAATGCCAGAAACCGGTCCCTGGTAGCTTGTCTCCTTTCTGGTGAAGAATTGGCTTTGTAGTTTAGTCTGCCCTGTTCCCATGATGCACTGGGCCAGGGACAGACTGATTTGCATATAGCCAGGTTCTGAACTGGGATGGTGCAGTGAGATAAATAACGGTGATGGATCAAGCCCTGATCTTTGGACTGGGTAAGAGTGGTCTGCTTTATTCAGACACTTTGTTCATCACCACCCCCTTTTCTGAATCGTTTTTGGCCACTATAGGTGTGGCAGGGTATACTCAGACATGAGTCCCTTTCTCACTGCACCATCAGGATTCAAGCAAGCCGGGCCGACGACGGCTGAAATGCCAGAAACCGGTCCCCTGTAGCTTGTCTCCTTTCTGGTGAAGAATTGGCTTGGTAGTTTAGTCTGCCCTGTTCCCATGATGCACTGGGCCAGGGACAGACTGATTTGCATATAGCCAGGTTCTGAACTGGGATGGTGCAGTGAGATAAATAACGGTGATGGATCAAGCCCTGATCTTTGGACTGGGTAAGAGTGGTCTGCTTAATTCAGACACTCTGTTCATCACCACCCCCTTTTCTGAATCGTTTTTGGCCACTATAGGTGTGGCAGGGTATACTCAGACATGAGTCCCTTTCTCACTGCACCATCAGGATTCAAGCAAGCCGGGGTGACGATGGCTGAAATGCCAGAAACCGGTCCCCGGTAGCTTGTCTCCTTTCTGGTGAACAATTGGCTTGGTAGTTTAGTCTGCCCTGTTCCCATGATGCACTGGGCCAGGGACAGACTGATTTGCATATAGCCAGGTTCTGAACTGGGATGGTGCAGTGAGATAAATAACGGTGATGGATCAAGCCCTGATCTTTGGACTGGGTAAGAGTGGTCTGCTTAATTCAGACACTCTGTTCATCACCACCCCCTTTTCTGAATCGTTTTTGGCCACTATAGGTGTGGCAGGGTATACTCAGACATGAGTCCCTTTCTCACTGCACCATCAGGATTCAAGCAAGCCAGGCCGACGACGGCTGAAATGCCAGAAACCGGTCCCCGGTAGCTTGTCTCCTTTCTGGTGAAGAATTGGCTTGGTAGTTTAGTCTGCCCTGTTCCCATGATGCACTGGGCCAGGGACAGACTGATTTGCATATAGCCAGGTTCTGAACTGGGATGGTGCAGTGAGATAAATAACGGTGATGGATCAAGCCCTGATCTTTGGACTGGGTAAGAGTGGTCTGCTTAATTCAGACACTCTGTTCATCACCACCCCCTTTTCTGAATCGTTTTTGGCCACTATAGGTGTGGCAGGGTATACTCAGACATGAGTCCCTTTCTCACTGCACCATCAGGATTCAAGCAAGCCGGGCCGACGATGGCTGAAATGCCAGAAACCGGTCCCCGGTAGCTTGTCTCCTTTCTGGTGAAGAATTGGCTTGGTAGTTTAGTCTGCCCTGTTCCCATGATGCACTGGGCCAGGGACAGACTGATTTGCATATAGCCAGGTTCTGAACTGGGATGGTGCAGTGAGATAAATAACGGTGATGGATCAAGCCCTGATCTTTGGACTGGGTAAGAGTGGTCTGCTTAATTCAGACACTCTGTTCATCACCACCCCCTTTTCTGAATCGTTTTTGGCCACTATAGGTGTGGCAGGGTATACTCAGACATGAGACCCTTTCTCACTGCACCATCAGGATTTAAGCAAGCCGGGCCGACGACGGCTGAAATGCCAGAAACCGGTCCCCGGTAGCTTGTCTCCTTTCTGGTGAAGAATTGGCTTGGTAGTTTAGTCTGTCCTTTTCCCATGATGCACTGGGCCAGGGACAGACTGATTTGCATATAGCCAGGTTCTGAACTGGGATGGTGCAGTGAGATAAATAACGGTGATGGATCAAGCCCTGATCTTTGGACTGGGTAAGAGTGGTCTGCTTAATTCAGACACTCTGTTCATCACCACCCCCTTTTCTGAATCGTTTTTGGCCACTATAGGTGTGGCAGGGTATACTCAGACATGAGTCCCTTTCTCACTGCACCATCAGGATTCAAGCAAGCCGGGCCGACGACGGCTGAAATGCCAGAAACCGGTCCCTGGTAGCTTGTCTCCTTTCTGGTGAAGAATTGGCTTTGTAGTTTAGTCTGCCCTGTTCCCATGATGCACTGGGCCAGGGACAGACTGATTTGCATATAGCCAGGTTCTGAACTGGGATGGTGCAGTGAGATAAATAACGGTGATGGATCAAGCCCTGATCTTTGGACTGGGTAAGAGTGGTCTGCTTAATTCAGACACTCTGTTCATCACCACCCCCTTTTCTGAATCGTTTTTGGCCACTATAGGTGTGGCAGGGTATACTCAGACATGAGTCCCTTTCTCACTGCACCATCAGGATTCAAGCAAGCCGGGCCGACGACGGCTGAAATGCCAGAAACCGGTCCCCGGTAGCTTGTCTCCTTTCTGGTGAAGAATTGGCTTGGTAGCTTAGTCTGCCCTGTTCCCATGATGCACTGGGCCAGGGACAGACTGATTTGCATATAGCCAGGTTCTGAACTGGGATGGTGCAGTGAGATAAATAACGGTGATGGATCAAGCCCTGATCTTTGGACTGGGTAAGAGTGGTCTGCTTGATTCAGACACTCTGTTCATCACCACTCCCTTTTCTGAATCGTTTTTGGCCACTATAGGTGTGGCAGGGTATACTCAGACATGAGTCCCTTTCTCACTGCACCATCAGGATTCAAGAAAGCCGGGCCGACGACGGCTGAAATGCCAGAAACCGGTCCCCGGTAGCTTGTCTCCTTTCTGGTGAAGAATTGGCTTGGTAGTTTAGTCTGCCCTGTTCCCATGATGCACTGGACAAGGGACAGACTGATTTGCATATAGCCAGGTTCTGAACTGGGATGGTGCAGTGAGATAAATAACGGTGATGGATCAAGCCCTGATCTTTGGACTGGGTAAGAGTGGTTTGCTTAATTCAGACACCCTGTTCATCACCACCCCCTTTTCTGAATCGTTTTTGGCCACTATAGGTGTGGTAGGGTATACTCAGACATGAGTCCCTTTCTCACTGCACCATCAGGATTCAAGCAAGCCGGGCCGACGACGGCTGAAATGCCAGAAACCGGTCCCCGGTAGCTTGTCTCCTTTCTGGTGAAGAATTGGCTTGGTAGTTTAGTCTGTCCTTTTCCCATGATGCACTGGGCCAGGGACAGACTGATTTGCATATAGCCAGGTTCTGAACTGGGATGGTGCAGTGAGATAAATAACAGTGATGGATCAAGCCCTGATCTTTGGACTGGGTAAGAGTGGTCTGCTTAATTCAGACACTCTGTTCATCACCACCCCCTTTTCTGAATCGTTTTTGGCCACTATAGGTGTGGCAGGGTATACTCAGACATGAGTCCCTTTCTCACTGCACCATCAGGATTCAAGCAAGCCGGGTCGACGACGGCTGAAATGCCAGAAACCGGTCCCTGGTAGCTTGTCTCCTTTCTGGTGAAGAATTGGCTTTGTAGTTTAGTCTGCCCTGTTCCCATGATGCACTGGGCCAGGGACAGACTGATTTGCATATAGCCAGGTTCTGAACTGGGATGGTGCAGTGAGATAAATAACGGTGATGGATCAAGCCCTGATCTTTGGACTGGGTAAGAGTGGTCTGCTTTATTCAGACACTTTGTTCATCACCACCCCCTTTTCTGAATCATTTTTGGCCACTATAGGTGTGGCAGGGTATACTCAGACATGAGTCCCTTTCTCACTGCACCATCAGGATTCAAGCAAGCCGGGCCGACGACAGCTGAAATGCCAGAAACCGGTCCCCTGTAGCTTGTCTCCTTTCTGGTGAAGAATTTGCTTGGTAGTTTAGTCTGCCCTGTTCCCATGATGCACTGGGCCAGGGACAGACTGATTTGCATATAGCCAGGTTCTGAACTGGGATGGTGCAGTGAGATAAATAACGGTGATGGATCAAGCCCTGATCTTTGGACTGGGTAAGAGTGGTCTGCTTAATTCAGACACTCTGTTCATCACCACCCCCTTTTCTGAATCGTTTTTGGCCACTATAGGTGTGGCAGGGTATACTCAGACATGAGTCCCTTTCTCACTGCACCATCAGGATTCAAGCAAGCCGGGGTGACGACGGCTGAAATGCCAGAAACCGGTCCCCGGTAGCTTGTCTCCTTTCTGGTGAAGAATTGGCTTGGTAGTTTAGTCTGCCCTGTTCCCATGATGCACTGGGCCAGGGACAGACTGATTTGCATATAGCCAGGTTCTGAACTGGGATGGTGCAGTGAGATAAATAACGGTGATGGATCAAGCCCTGATCTTTGGACTGGGTAAGAGTGGTCTGCTTAATTCAGACACTCTGTTCATCACCACTCCCTTTTCTGAATCGTTTTTGGCCACTATAGGTGTGGCAGGGTATACTCAGACATGAGTCCCTTTCTCACTGCACCATCAGGATTCAAGCAAGCCGGGCCGACGACGGCTGAAATGCCAGAAACCGGTCCCCTGTAGCTTGTCTCCTTTCTGATGAAGAATAGGCTTGGTAGTTTAGTCTGCCCTGTTCCCATGATGCACTGGGCCAGGGACAGACTGATTTGCATATAGCCAGGTTCTGAACTGGGATGGTGCAGTGAGATAAATAACGGTGATGGATCAAGCCCTGATCTTTGGACTGGGTAAGAGTGGTCTGCTTAATTCAGACACTCTGTTCATCACCACTCCCTTTTCTGAATCGTTTTTGGCCACTATAGGTGTGGCAGGGTATACTCAGACATGAGTCCCTTTCTCACTGCACCATCAGGATTCAAGCAAGCCGGGCCGACGACGGCTGAAATGCCAGAAACCGGTCCCCTGTAGCTTGTCTCCTTTCTGATGAAGAATAGGCTTGGTAGTTTAGTCTGCCCTGTTCCCATGATGCACTGGGCCAGGGACAGACTGATTTGCATATAGCCAGGTTCTGAACTGGGATGGTGCAGTGAGATAAATAACGGTGATGGATCAAGCCCTGATCTTTGGACTGGGTAAGAGTGGTCTGCTTAATTCAGACACTCTGTTCATCACCACCCTCTTTTCTGAATCGTTTTTGGCCACTATAGGTGTGGCAGGGTATACTCAGACATGAGTCCCTTTCTCACTGCACCATCAGGATTCAAGCAAGCCGGGCCGACGACGGCTAAAATGCCAGAAACCGGTCCCCGGTAGCTTGTCTCCTTTCTGGTGAAGAATTGGCTTGGTAGTTTAGTCTGCCCTGTTCCCATGATGCACTGGGCCAGGGACAGACTGATTTGCATATAGCCAGGTTCTGAACTGGGATGGTGGAGTGAGATAAATAACGGTGATGGATCAAGCCCTGATCTTTGGACTGGGTAAGAGTGGTCTGCTTAATTCAGACACTCTGTTCATCACCACCCCCTTTTCTGAATCGTTTTTGGCCACTATAGGTGTGGCAGGGTATACTCAGACATGAGTCCCTTTCTCACTGCACCATCAGGGTTCAAGCAAGCCGGGCCGACGACGGCTGAAATGCCAGAAACCGGTTCCCGGTAGCTTGTCTCCTTTCTGGTGAAGAATTGGCTTGGTAGTTTAGTCTGCCCTGTTCCCATGATGCACTGGGCCAGGGACAGACTGATTTGCATATAGCCAGGTTCTGAACTGGGATGGTGCAGTGAGATAAATA
Organism: Lissotriton vulgaris; assembly: GCF_964263255.1. NCBI lineage: Eukaryota > Metazoa > Chordata > Amphibia > Caudata > Salamandridae > Lissotriton > Lissotriton vulgaris. The sequence goes on from NW_028241738.1 coordinate 27,381, forward strand.
ACGGTGATGGATCAAGCCCTGATCTTTGGACTGGGTAAGAGTGGTCTGCTTAATTCAGACACTCTGTTCATCACCACCCCCTTTTCTGAATCGTTTTTGGCCACTATAGGTGTGGCAGGGTATACTCAGACATGAGTCCCTTTCTCACTGCACCATCAGGATTCAAGCAAGCCGGGCCGACGACGGCTGAAATGCCAGAAACCAGTCCCCGGTAGCTTGTCTCCTTTCTGGTGAAGAATTGGCTTGGTAGTTTAGTCTGTCCTTTTCCCATGATGCACTGGGCCAGGGACAGACTGATTTGCATATAGCCAGGTTCTGAACTGGGATGGTGCAGTGAGATAAATAACGGTGATGGATCAAGCCCTGATCTTTGGACTGGGTAAGAGTGGTCTGCTTAATTCAGACACTCTGTTCATCACCACCCCCTTTTCTGAATCGTTTTTGGCCACTATAGGTGTGGCAGGGTATACTCAGACATGAGTCCCTTTCTCACTGCACCATCAGGATTCAAGCAAGCCGGGTCGACGACGGCTGAAATGCCAGAAACCGGTCCCTGGTAGCTTGTCTCCTTTCTGGTGAAGAATTGGCTTTGTAGTTTAGTCTGCCCTGTTCCCATGATGCACTGGGCCAGGGACAGACTGATTTGCATATAGCCAGGTTCTGAACTGGGATGGTGCAGTGAAATAAATAACGGTGATGGATCAAGCCCTGATCTTTGGACTGGGTAAGAGTGGTCTGCTTTATTCAGACACTTTGTTCATCACCACCCCCTTTTCTGAATCGTTTTTGGCCACTATAGGTGTGGCAGGGTATACTCAGACATGAGTCCCTTTCTCACTGCACCATCAGGATTCAAGCAAGCCGGGCCGACGACGGCTGAAATGCCAGAAACCGGTCCCCGGTAGCTTGTCTCCTTTCTGGTGAAGAATTGGCTTGGTAGTTTAGTCTGCCCTGTTCCCATGATGCACTGGGCCAGGGACAGACTGATTTGCATATAGCCAGGTTCTGAACTGGGATGGTGCAGTGAGATAAATAACGGTGATGGATCAAGCCCTGATCTTTGGACTGGGTAAGAGTGGTCTGCTTAATTCAGACACTCTGTTCATCACCACCCCCTTTTCTGAATCGTTTTTGGCCACTATAGGTGTGGCAGGGTATACTCAGACATGAGTCCCTTTCTCACTGCACCATCAGGATTCAAGCAAGCCGTGCCGACGACGGCTGAAATGCCAGAAACCGGTCCCCGGTAGCTTGTCTCCTTTCTGGTGAAGAATTGGCTTGGTAGTTTAGTCTGCCCTGTTCCCATGATGCACTGGGCCAGGGACAGACTGATTTGCATATAGCCAGGTTCTGAACTGGGATGGTGCAGTGAGATAAATAACGGTGATGGATCAAGCCCTGATCTTTGGACTGGGTAAGAGTGGTCTGCTTAATTCAGACACTCTGTTCATCACCACCCCCTTTTCTGAATCGTTTTTGGCCACTATAGGTGTGGCAGGGTATACTCAGACATGAGTCCCTTTCTCACTGCACCATCAGGATTCAAGCAAGCCGGGCCGACGACGGCTGAAATGCCAGAAACCGGTCCCTGGTAGCTTGTCTCCTTTCTGGTGAAGAATTGGCTTGGTAGTTTAGTCTGCCCTGTTCCCATGATGCACTGGGCCAGGGACAGACTGATTTGCATATAGCCAGGTTCTGAACGGGAATGGTGCAGTGAGATAAATACCAGTGATGGATCAAGCCCTGATCTTTGGACTGGGTAAGAGTGGTCTGCTTAATTCAGACACTCTGTTCATCACCACCCCCTTTTCTGAATCGTTTTTGGCCACTATAGGTGTGGCAGGGTATACTCAGACATGAGTCCCTTTCTCACTGCACCATCAGGATTCAAGCAAGCCGGGCCGACGACGGCTGAAATGCCAGAAACCGGTCCCCGGTAGCTTGTCTCCTTTCTGGTGAAGAATTGGCTTGGTAGTTTAGTCTGTCCTTTTCCCATGATGCACTGGGCCAGGGACAGACTGATTTGCATATAGCCAGGTTCTGAACTGGGATGGTGCAGTGAGATAAATAACGGTGATGGATCAAGCCCTGATCTTTGGACTGGGTAAGAGTGGTCTGCTTTATTCAGACACTTTGTTCATCACCACCCCCTTTTCTGAATCGTTTTTGGCCACTATAGGTGTGGCAGGGTATACTCAGACATGAGTCCCTTTCTCACTGCACCATCAGGATTCAAGCAAGCCGGGCCGACGACGGCTGAAATGCCAGAAACCGGTCCCCGGTAGCTTGTCTCCTTTCTGGTGAAGAATTGGCTTGGTAGTTTAGTCTGCCCTGTTCCCATGATGCACTGGGCCAGGGACAGACTGATTTGCATATAGCCAGGTTCTGAACTGGGATGGTGCAGTGAGATAAATAACGGTGATGGATCAAGCCCTGATCTTTGGACTGGGTAAGAGTGGTCTGCTTAATTCAGACACTCTGTTCATCACCACCCCCTTTTCTGAATCCTTTTTGGCCACTATAGGTGTGGCAGGGTATACTCAGACATGAGTCCCTTTCTCACTGCACCATCAGGATTCAAGCAAGCCGGGCCGACGACGGCTGAAATGCCAGAAACCGGTCCCCGGTAGCTTGTCTCCTTTCTGATGAAGAATAGGCTTGGTAGTTTAGTCTGCCCTGTTCCCATGATGCACTGGGCCAGGGACAGACTGATTTGCATATAGCCAGGTTCTGAACTGGGATGGTGCAGTGAGATAAATAACGGTGATGGATCAAGCCCTGATCTTTGGACTGGGTAAGAGTGGTCTGCTTAATTCAGACACTCTGTTCATCACCACCCTCTTTTCTGAATCGTTTTTGGCCACTATAGGTGTGGCAGGGTATACTCAGACATGAGTCCCTTTCTCAGCGCACCATCAGGATTCAAGCAAGCCGGGCCGACGACGGCTAAAATGCCAGAAACCGGTCCCCGGTAGCTTGTCTCCTTTCTGGTGAAGAATTGGCTTGGTAGTTTAGTCTGCCCTGTTCCCATGATGCACTGGGCCAGGGACAGACTGATTTGCATATAGCCAGGTTCTGAACTGGGATGGTGCAGTGAGATAAATAACGGTGATGGATCAAGCCCTGATCTTTGGACTGGGTAAGAGTGGTCTGCTTAATTCAGACACTCTGTTCATCACCACCCCCTTTTCTGAATCGTTTTTGGCCACTATAGGTGTGGCAGGGTATACTCAGACATGAGTCCCTTTCTCACTGCACCATCAGGGTTCAAGCAAGCCGGGCCGACGACGGCTGAAATGCCAGAAACCGGTTCCCGGTAGCTTGTCTCCTTTCTGGTGAAGAATTGGCTTGGTAGTTTAGTCTGCCCTGTTCCCATGATGCACTGGGCCAGGGACAGACTGATTTGCATATAGCCAGGTTCTGAACTGGGATGGTGCAGTGAGATAAATAACGGTGATGGATCAAGCCCTGATCTTTGGACTGGGTAAGAGTGGTCTGCTTAATTCAGACACTCTGTTCATCACCACCCCCTTTTCTGAATCGTTTTTGGCCACTATAGGTGTGGCAGGGTATACTCAGACATGAGTCCCTTTCTCACTGCACCATCAGGATTCAAGCAAGCCGGGCCGACGACGGCTGAAATGCCAGAAACCGGTCCCCGGTAGCTTGTATCCTTTCTGGTGAAGAATTGGCTTGGTAGTTTAGTCTGCCCTGTTCCCATGATGCACTGGGCCAGGGACAGACTGATTTGCATATAGCCAGGTTCTGAACTGGGATGGTGCAGTGAGATAAATAATGGTGATGGATCAAGCCCTGATCTTTGGACTGGGTAAGAGTGGTCTGCTTAATTCAGACACTCTGTTCATCACCACCCCCTTTTCTGAATCGTTTTTGGCCACTATAGGTGTGGCAGGGTATACTCAGACATGAGTCCCTTTCTCACTGCACCATCAGGATTCAAGCAAGCCGGGCCGACGACGGCTGAAATGCCAGAAACCGGTCCCCGGTAGCTTGTCTCCTTTCTGGTGAAGAATTGGCTTGGTAGTTTAGTCTGCCCTGTTCCCATGATGCACTGGGCCAGGGACAGACTGATTTGCATATAGCCAGGTTCTGAACTGGGATGGTGCAGTGAGATAAATAACGGTGATGGATCAAGCCCTGATCTTTGGACTGGGTAAGAGTGGTCTGCTTAATTCAGACACCCTGTTCATCACCACCCCCTTTTCTGAATCGTTTTTGGCCACTATAGGTGTGGTAGGGTATACTCAGACATGAGTCCCTTTCTCACTGCACCATCAGGATTCAAGCAAGCCGGGCCGACGACGGCTGAAATGCCAGAAACCGGTCCCCGGTAGCCTGTCTCCTTTCTGGTGAAGAATTGGCTTGGTAGTTTAGTCTGCCCTGTTCCCATGATGCACTGGGCCAGGGACAGACTGATTTGCATATAGCCAGGTTCTGAACTGGGATGGTGCAGTGAGATAAATACTAGTGATGGATCAAGCCCTGATCTTTGGACTGGGTAAGAGTGGTCTGCTTAATTCAGACACTCTGTTCATCACCACCCCCTTTTCTGAATCGTTTTTGGCCACTATAGGTGTGGCAGGGTATACTCAGACATGAGTCCCTTTCTCACTGCACCATCAGGATTCAAGCAAGCCGGGCCGACGACGGCTGAAATGCCAGAAACCGGTCCCCGGTAGCTTGTCTCCTTTCTGGTGAAGAATTGGCTTGGTAGTTTAGTCTGTCCTTTTCCCATGATGCACTGGGCCAGGGACAGACTGATTTGCATATAGCCAGGTTCTGAACTGGGATGGTGCAGTGAGATAAATAACAGTGATGGATCAAGCCCTGATCTTTGGACTGGGTAAGAGTGGTCTGCTTAATTCAGACACTCTGTTCATCACCACCCCCTTTTCTGAATCGTTTTTGGCCACTATAGGTGTGGCAGGGTATACTCAGACATGAGTCCCTTTCTCACTGCACCATCAGGATTCAAGCAAGCCGGGTCGACGACGGCTGAAATGCCAGAAACCGGTCCCTGGTAGCTTGTCTCCTTTCTGGTGAAGAATTGGCTTTGTAGTTCAGTCTGCCCTGTTCCCATGATGCACTGGGCCAGGGACAGACTGATTTGCATATAGCCAGGTTCTGAACTGGGATGGTGCAGTGAGATAAATAACGGTGATGGATCAAGCCCTGATCTTTGGACTGGGTAAGAGTGGTCTGCTTTATTCAGACACTTTGTTCATCACCACCCCCTTTTCTGAATCATTTTTGGCCACTATAGGTGTGGCAGGGTATACTCAGACATGAGTCCCTTTCTCACTGCACCATCAGGATTCAAGCAAGCCGGGCCGACGACAGCTGAAATGCCAGAAACCGGTCCCCTGTAGCTTGTCTCCTTTCTGGTGAAGAATTTGCTTGGTAGTTTAGTCTGCCCTGTTCCCATGATGCACTGGGCCAGGGACAGACTGATTTGCATATAGCCAGGTTCTGAACTGGGATGGTGCAGTGAGATAAATAACGGTGATGGATCAAGCCCTGATCTTTGGACTGGGTAAGAGTGGTCTGCTTAATTCAGACACTCTGTTCATCACCACCCCCTTTTCTGAATCGTTTTTGGCCACTATAGGTGTGGCAGGGTATACTCAGACATGAGTCCCTTTCTCACTGCACCATCAGGATTCAAGCAAGCCGGGGTGACGACGGCTGAAATGCCAGAAACCGGTCCCCGGTAGCTTGTCTCCTTTCTGGTGAAGAATTGGCTTGGTAGTTTAGTCTGCCCTGTTCCCATGATGCACTGGGCCAGGGACAGACTGATTTGCATATAGCCAGGTTCTGAACTGGGATGGTGCAGTGAGATAAATAACGGTGATGGATCAAGCCCTGATCTTTGGACTGGGTAAGAGTGGTCTGCTTAATTCAGACACTCTGTTCATCACCACCCCCTTTTCTGAATCGTTTTTGGCCACTATAGGTGTGGCAGGGTATACTCAGACATGAGTCCCTTTCTCACTGCACCATCAGGATTCAAGCAAGCCGGGCGGACGACGGCTGAAATGCCAGAAACCGGTCCCCTGTAGCTTGTCTCCTTTCTGATGAAGAATAGGCTTGGTAGTTTAGTCTGCCCTGTTCCCATGATGCACTGGGCCAGGGACAGACTGATTTGCATATAGCCAGGTTCTGAACTGGGATGGTGCAGTGAGATAAATAACGGTGATGGATCAAGCCCTGATCTTTGGACTGGGTAAGAGTGGTCTGCTTAATTCAGACACTCTGTTCATCACCACCCTCTTTTCTGAATCGTTTTTGGCCACTATAGGTGTGGCAGGGTATACTCAGACATGAGTCCCTTTCTCACTGCACCATCAGGATTCAAGCAAGCCGGGCCGACGACGGCTAAAATGCCAGAAACCGGTCCCCGGTAGCTTGTCTCCTTTCTGGTGAAGAATTGGCTTGGTAGTTTAGTCTGCCCTGTTCCCATGATGCACTGGGCCAGGGACAGACTGATTTGCATATAGCCAGGTTCTGAACTGGGATGGTGGAGTGAGATAAATAACGGTGATGGATCAAGCCCTGATCTTTGGACTGGGTAAGAGTGGTCTGCTTAATTCAGACACTCTGTTCATCACCACCCCCTTTTCTGAATCCTTTTTGGCCACTATAGGTGTGGCAGGGTATACTCAGACATGAGTCCCTTTCTCACTGCACCATCAGGATTCAAGCAAGCCGGGCCGACGACGGCTGAAATGCCAGAAACCGGTCCCCGGTAGCTTGTCTCCTTTCTGATGAAGAATAGGCTTGGTAGTTTAGTCCGCCCTGTTCCCATGATGCACTGGGCCAGGGACAGACTGATTTGCATATAGCCAGGTTCTGAACTGGGATGGTGCCGTGAGATAAATAACGGTGATGGATCAAGCCCTGATCTTTGGACTGGGTAAGAGTGGTCTGCTTAATTCAGACACTCTGTTCATCACCACCCTCTTTTCTGAATCGTTTTTGGCCACTATAGGTGTGGCAGGGTATACTCAGACATGAGTCCCTTTCTCAGCGCACCATCAGGATTCAAGCAAGCCGGGCCGACGACGGCTAAAATGCCAGAAACCGGTCCCCGGTAGCTTGTCTCCTTTCTGGTGAAGAATTGGCTTGGTAGTTTAGTCCGCCCTGTTCCCATGATGCACTGGGCCAGGGACAGACTGATTTGCATATAGCCAGGTTCTGAACTGGGATGGTGCAGTGAGATAAATAACGGTGATGGATCAAGCCCTGATCTTTGGACTGGGTAAGAGTGGTCTGCTTAATTCAGACACTCTGTTCATCACCACCCCCTTTTCTGAATCGTTTTTGGCCACTATAGGTGTGGCAGGGTATACTCAGACATGAGTCCCTTTCTCACTGCACCATCAGGGTTCAAGCAAGCCGGGCCGACGACGGCTGAAATGCCAGAAACCGGTTCCCGGTAGCTTGTCTCCTTTCTGGTGAAGAATTGGCTTGGTAGTTTAGTCTGCCCTGTTCCCATGATGCACTGGGCCAGGGACAGACTGATTTGCATATAGCCAGGTTCTGAACTGGGATGGTGCAGTGAGATAAATAACGGTGATGGATCAAGCCCTGATCTTTGGACTGGGTAAGAGTGGTCTGCTTAATTCAGACACTCTGTTCATCACCACCCCCTTTTCTGAATCGTTTTTGGCCACTATAGGTGTGGCAGGGTATACTCAGACATGAGTCCCTTTCTCACTGCACCATCAGGATTCAAGCAAGCCGGGCCGACGACGGCTGAAATGCCAGAAACCGGTCCCCGGTAGCTTGTATCCTTTCTGGTGAAGAATTGGCTTGGTAGTTTAGTCTGCCCTGTTCCCATGATGCACTGGGCCAGGGACAGACTGATTTGCATATAGCCAGGTTCTGAACTGGGATGGTGCAGTGAGATAAATAATGGTGATGGATCAAGCCCTGATCTTTGGACTGGGTAAGAGTGGTCTGCTTAATTCAGACACTCTGTTCATCACCACCCCCTTTTCTGAATCGTTTTTGGCCACTATAGGTGTGGCAGGGTATACTCAGACATGAGTCCCTTTCTCACTGCACCATCAGGATTCAAGCAAGCCGGGCCGACGACGGCTGAAATGCCAGAAACCGGTCCCCGGTAGCTTGTATCCTTTCTGGTGAAGAATTGGCTTGGTAGTTTAGTCTGCCCTGTTCCCATGATGCACTGGGCCAGGGACAGACTGATTTGCATATAGCCAGGTTCTGAACTGGGATGGTGCAGTGAGATAAATAATGGTGATGGATCAAGCCCTGATCTTTGGACTGGGTAAGAGTGGTCTGCTTAATTCAGACACTCTGTTCATCACCACCCCCTTTTCTGAATCGTTTTTGGCCACTATAGGTGTGGCAGGGTATACTCAGACATGAGTCCCTTTCTCACTGCACCATCAGGATTCAAGCAAGCCGGGCCAACGACGGCTGAAATGCAAGAAACCGGTCCCCGGTAGCTTGTCTCCTTTCTGGTGAAGAATTGGCTTGGTAGTTTAGTCTGCCCTGTTCCCATGATGCACTGGGCCAGGGACAGACTGATTTGCATATAGCCAGGTTCTGAACTGGGATGGTGCAGTGAGATAAATAACGGTGATGGATCAAGCCCTGATCTTTGGACTGGGTAAGAGTGGTCTGCCTAATTCAGACACTCTGTTCATCACCACCCTCTTTTCTGAATCGTTTTTGGCCACTATAGGTGTGGCAGGGTATACTCAGACATGAGTCCCTTTCTCACTGCACCATCAGGATTCAAGCAAGCCGGGCCGACGACGGCTAAAATGCCAGAAACCGGTCCCCGGTAGCTTGTCTCCTTTCTGGTGAAGAATTGGCTTGGTAGTTTAGTCTGCCCTGTTCCCATGATGCACTGGGCCAGGGACAGACTGATTTGCATATAGCCAGGTTCTGAACTGGGATGGTGGAGTGAGATAAATAACGGTGATGGATCAATGTAGGAGAGTAGGGTCTGCAATCCTATGATCACCCAGATTTTTTGCTTTTGTTTCACTGGTTTACGACTTTTTCTGGCTGTGGGCCTGCTAATCAGACCCACAGCCTGGCTGTTCTCTTTCTAAATTACGATATGTACCCTAAGTGCATCTACCAATTGGTACTGGGCCACCTTATCAGACCCCGTAACGCAGGGCATAGGTGTACCCCGGGCCGCCAGGGGCTGAAGCATGTATTATGCCACCCCTGGCTGGCCTCCTAAATTTGACACAACTGGCTGCACGACAGCTGGGGCGAAGACGTGTAACCACCCTTCGCTTTAGGTATAGTAGCTCTATATCTAACCATACAATGGACACCCGAGTTCCTATCAGTCACTCCTATGGCAGGCCTTAACGATCCTGAAGGCAGAGTGCGTGGGCTCGTGTGAGCTAGGTTCAGGCCCGAGCCGAGCCCGGTTGCAGCTTGCGGAATCAAGACCCAATAGCTGTTCCATGGTAACGCGTACCATATCGGTAACTCCGGTGTCGCGTTACCCAAGCATGTCGAGTAAGGTGTCATACGAATCGGGGTGCTGCCCTCTCACCAATGCTGGCGACGAGGTTAGCATTCCACCCTTCTAGAGGGACACGACATGTACGTAACTGTGAACCCCGGTTAAAGTTAACTGAAGCCTCAGCTCCACAAAATGGATGCTGCCACCACAGACACGAGTCTGACCTCCTGCTGCTGGGAGTCCTTCCAGCGAGGAGCACTTGGACAAAGGGTTTCCTGTCGAGGGCGCTGTTCGCACCGTCCCAGACAGGGTTTGTGTATTCTGGGTAGGTAGGGCTTTGGCGAGAAGGTGACTGCGGAGTGGCACCCCGGTGCTCACTACGCATCTGCCGGTTAGAACCAGTTCCAGGGGCGACAGCCCTGGCCTGGGGAAGTCCGGCAGGGGAGAGGGGTGTAACTACCCCCCTTCCTGGTCCCACCCTTAGGGCAGGACCTAGTCATGTACCCACCCCTTTCTTTAGAATAAAGACCGGAGCGGGGACCCTTCCAAATTAGATCATCTTTGATTCAAGAACTACTTTCTACGAAAGGACATTCAAGACTCTTCTCAAGATTTCTCCCTTGTGACTAAGGAGTAGTCACCCTGCATCAGCGGGCACCAACTAAGAACTCTGCGGTTTGCTGCAAGTCCTTCCTCAAGGATCCGACGGCCCAGCTCGACGAGAACCGGCTTCCCTGGCACCTCTGACCTCTACCCACGTCATCAGCTCAGCTGTGATCTGTGGGTGCGACGAGACCTCGAGGGACCGGCCATCATCAGAACCTGCACGCTCTTAAAACCAGCACGACCATCGAGGTAACTCTCTGGTGAGTGCTCTGGGGTCCGAGAAGCCCCGACCCTGAGCCGCTCCAGCACCGAAGTGCAGTCTCCCAGCATCTCCACGATCTGCGTGGGGCCCTTCTGCTCGCTGCTCAGCACGTTGTCTGGTCACTAGCCGCTGGCTTGTGCCCTTCTGTGACGACATCCGAGAATCATCACTGCTGGCCTGGTTGCTCCAGACTGGCCCTTGCTTCCATCTTTGCGAGAAGCACCCCGGACCCTCCTGGTCCACTCAAGACGCCATCTTAGGCCCACCACGTGGCCCTGAGATCTGCCAAGGCTTGTTGCCCCATCCTGGGCCCAGCGACGCCGACAGCATCATCCTTCGTGGGACAGCTCGCACCTCCACCGTGGTCGCCGACAACGCCTCCTGGTCCGTGAGACTGCAGAGCCTAGCGTCGCCCACTCACCTGGTCGAGGTGACGGCCAACCGGTGCCTTCCTGGTACCTTCTGACTACTGGCTAGTAGTACGAACTTGGTCCCCTCTGCTTTCAGGTTTCATCAATCTCCGATCCAGGCTTGGATCTCTACGAACTATTCAGCACTGGTCGCCGGCCAGCAACTCCTTTTCTTCCGGCTCCTGGCTCGTCAGCGAAGACCCCGACGCCTGTAAGACTTGTGCAGCCGCAGCCCTCGTGGCTAGGTAACTCGGCATTTCGGTGCCTGCATAGCCTCCTTACTCTAGGGTCCTGAGTCCCTCGCTTCCGACTTGCCTTATCGGGTCCGCCCGAGACCTTAATCGTTCCGTGTCCTCGGACACTTGTTTTAATTGTGCACTTGAAGTATTTGCTAAAGAGATTTGGTTTGTGCTTAGTACCCTGTCCTCATAAAGAGTACAGGGCTGTTGTGATTCTTAATAAATATACTGTTTATTTTCATAACACTTGTGTGGTGTCCTTTCACTGGGTGTTCAAGGGGTACATGTGTGGTAAACAGCTGGCTTAACGCGCCCTCTCGAGTCTTTAGCCTTAGACTGCTCGTATCCACGCTACTAGGATAGCTGGTCTATAGGTTGACTTACAACCAAACACCATAAGGGTCGTTGGAACGATACATAGCGGTCGCTAGAATAGCGAACGTTGCATATCGGGCCAACTTCTCACATTGGTGAGCAGCGGTTGGGATTTGAGCTTGCTGTTGTTTTACCACACGTATCCTAAGAATATCTTGTTGAAAGATCGCACAAGTACTGTTAGTACATATAACTAAAAGCTTAGAATACTCTGAGTTCTACTGAACCAGCTGTTGTAGCTCCTCAAGGCTTAGCACACCTTGGCTACAACTCTTAGCAAGGGTACAGTAGGTAAACACGTAGTGTAGGTAGGTGCATCACTTACACCACACTAGAAACAGTATGTCGGACAAAGGAGGAAACTCTGAGTCTCCCCTTGCGTCAGTTGACCCTCCACAGGTCATCCCTTCAGGATATACTGTGCTGAGCTTCAAGGAGTTAAGACGACTGTGTCACTCCCGGAAGATTCAGCAGGGGTCTAACCCCACAACGTCCTTTCTGATTGGTCTCTTGGAGACTTATGATGCCAGAAGAGCTGAGAAACTTCGTAGCTCTTCTAATCCAGAAGGAGACATGCCTCCCCTCGAGGGAACCCGAGACGATCCTGACCTCATCCACCTCGCAACTGAGAACGAAGATGTGGAGGAGGATGAGGATGAGGATCTCTCTGGGGATGAGGCAGATAAGGGACAGGTAGAAGTCGTCAGACTAAGCCGGTCCAACTTAAGCAAACATGATAGCGGTACTGGGGGACCCCGGGGGCCACTATCAGGTCAGCTTAACATTGGGAATGGACGAGCCCGATCTCTGTCAAGAGACTCTGGCAGATCCCTTCAAACCAATGGCTCTCACAACTCTTCTCAGAGAGGGATGACGTCCCCTCAGAGGAGAGTGTACGAAGCTAAGGAAAGGGCAGCCAATCTAAGGATCGAAAGGGAAGAACTTGCCCTGGCCAAAGAAAGGCTTGCCTTTGCTAGAGAGCAACAGTTAAGTGGGGTAGTCCCCACTGGTGGCAGCAATGTACCTAGTAATAGGGAAAAGAGTTTCGATACGAAACACCTTGGTAAGATAGTGCCCCCCTTTAAACAAGGGGACGACATCCACAAATGGATTACTGCTTTGGAGAGGGCCTGCACTGTGCAGGGTGTTCCCCAGAGTCAGTGGGCAGCTATCCTGTGGCTCTCCTTTGAAGGAAAAGGAAGAGACAAGCTCCTCACCACAAGGGTGGAGGATGCTAACAATTACCAAATCTTGAAAAATACACTCGTTGAAGGGTTCGGCCTAACCACTGAGCAGTACAGGGTGCTGTTCAGGGATACCCAGAAAACGCAGTCTCAAGATTGGTCTGATTTTGTCGATTGTGCCACTAAGGCTTTTGAGGGCTGGTTGCTGGGCAGTAAGGTTACTGATTATCAAGGATTGTATAATTTGATGATGAGAGAACAAATTTTAAACAATTGTCAGAACCAGTTGTTGCATCAGCATCTTGTCGACTCGGATCTGACCTCTCCCCAAGAATTGGGAAAGAAGGCAGACAGATGGGTTCGTACAAGAGTTAAACAGAACCAGGGCCAGAATCAAGGTGGTCAGAAGAAAGCAGACCAGAAGGGTAAAGATTCTAAAGGGGAACAAAATGACCAGAAGTCTTCGACAGGTCCCCAACAACCCAAAGAGGGTGGGGGTCAGGCTCCCCAAAAGAAGAAAGAAGGCCAATCCAAAAGATGGTGCCAGTACTGTAAAAGTAAATCTCACTGGTTTAGTGAGTGCACCAAGAAAGGAGGAGGGCAGACTCCTGCCACTGCAGCCCCTAAGGCACCTGTGCCCCCTAGTACAGTCAGCAGTGGTAGTGCGCCTCCCAAGGGTTTAGTAGGGTTAACCCTGGGTTCTGAGGGGCGTGACAACTTAGTTGGCACACTCACTCAGGCTGTCCTTGTCAGTACAGGGGACGCGGACGTATCCCCTGACGTAAGCCCCAATACTTTGGGCAAATACCGACAGACGCCTTTCATAAATGGAAAGATGGCTCAGGCCTATAGGGACACTTGTGCCAGCGTCACCATGGTGACGCCTAACTTTGTGGACCCTGGACAGATCATGCCAGGTACAGAATTCCTGGTGACCAATGCAAGCAATGTCACTACCAATCACAGTATGGCAATTGTAGCTTTCTCCTGGGGAGGGGTAACTGGCCAAAAGAAGGTTGTAGTTAGTCCAGACCAACCAGTGGATTGTTTGTTGGGCAATGATTTGGAGTCGTCACAATGGTCAGAAGTGGAGCACCGGACTCACATGGAAATGTTAGGTTTGCCAGCACATGTGTTCGCTGTGACTAGGTCACAGGTCAGGAAATGCCCCACTGAACAGGTGCTGGATCCTGGAACAACGGACCAGACGCCTCCCAAGAAAAAGAGCAGTAGGGTTAAGGCTGCGCCTTCCCCCTTGCCCCAGGTCGAGGATCAAGTCTCAGAGGAGGCTGACCTACAGGAATTGAGGGAAACTGAGCCTAGGGAATTCGAACTTGATCAAGTTGAATTCTTGGGTTCAGGGGGACCCTCAAGGGAAGACCTGGGGAAGGACCAGTTAGACTGCCCTTCTCTTGAACCCCTCAGACAGCAGGCTGCTGCTGAGGCTGCTGGGAACGCCACAGGTACCCACAAGGTATACTGGGAAGATGGACTCCTGTACACTGAGTCAAGAGACCCCAAGCCTGGCATGACCAGGAGGCTGGTTGTACCCTTGTCTCAGCGTGGTTTCCTACTTACCTTGGCCCACGAGATTCCCTTAGCAGGTCACTTAGGCCAGACGAAAACGTGGGACAGGCTCGTCTCACACTTTCACTGGCCTCACATGAACGAAGATACCAAGGAGTTTTGCCGCTCCTGTGTCACTTGCCAAGCCAGTGGTAAGTCAGGTGGCACGACAAAGGCCCCCCTTATACCAATGCCTGTGGTGGGGGTGCCCTTTGAACGGGTGGGGATCGACATCGTCGGTCCCATGGAACCACCTACAGCCTCAGGGCACAAGTTTATACTGGTGGTAGTGGATCATGCCACCAGGTATCCTGAAGCTATTCCCCTTAGGACCACTACAGCACCTGTTGTGGCAAGAGCCCTAGTTGGAGTATTCTCCAGAGTGGGCTTCCCTAAGGAGGTCGTCTCCGACAGAGGTGCAAACTTTATGTCGAGCTACTTAACTGCTATGTGGAAGGAATGTGGTGTCAACTACAAGTTCACTACACCCTATCATCCACAATGCAATGGGCTTGTTGAGAGATTCAACAGGACCCTTAAAGGAATGATTCACGGACTACCGGAAAAGCTTCGGCGTAGATGGGACGTCCTGATCCCCTGCCTCTTGTTCGCCTACAGAGAAGTCCCGCAGAAGGGGGTTGGCTACAGCCCTTTTGAACTTTTGTACGGGCATCCTGTAAGGGGACCCCTGTGTTTGGTGAAGGAAGGATGGGAGAGACCTCTCAAAAAGCCTGCAGCCAACATAGTGGACTATGTGCTTGGCCTCCGCTCGCGGATGGCTGAATACATGGAAAAGGCATCTGAAAACCTTAAGGCCAGCCAAGAACTCCAAAAAGCTTGGCATGACCAAAAGGCTGTCTTGACTGTTTACCAGCCCGGACAGAAGGTGTGGGTGTTGGAGCCAGTGGCCCCAGCAGCACTCAAGGACAAATGGTCCGGGCCCTACACCATCCTGGAGAAAAAGGGAGAGGTCACCTACCTGGTCGACCTGGGAACTCCCCGGAGCCCCCACAGGGTGCTTCATGTCAACAGGCTAAAAGCATATGTCGACAGGAAGGACATGAGTTTGCTCATGGCCCTAGATGAGGAACAGGAAGAGGAGAGTGACCCTCTCCCCGACCTGCTCACTCAGAATCCTGACGATGGCTCGGTAGATGGTGTTGTCTTTTGTGGCAGCCTCTCCGAACATCAACAGAGCGACTGTAAACAGGTTCTTCAGTCGTTCAGACATATGTTTTCTCTAACACCCAGTCAGACCGATTGGTGCACCCATGAGGTTGACACTGGTGACAGCTTGCCCGTCAAGAGTAAAATCTACAGGCAGCCTGATCACGTTAGAGACTGCATCAAGAGTGAAGTGCAGAAAATGTTGGAGCTGGGAGTCATTGAACCCTCGGATAGCCCTTGGGCTAGTCCCGTAGTTCTAGTGCCGAAACCTCACACCCAGGGTGGTAAGAGAGAGATGAGGTTTTGCGTAGACTACAGGGGTCTCAATGCAGTCACTAAGACTGACGCCCACCCAATACCAAGGGCAGACGAGCTTATCGATAGATTGGCTTCGGCCAACTACTTAAGTACGTTTGACCTGACAGCTGGGTATTGGCAAATCAGGTTAGCTGAGGACGCCAAGCCTAAAACCGCATTTTCAACCCCTGGTGGGCATTATCAGTTCGTGGTGATGCCCTTTGGTTTGAAAAATGCCCCTGCCACCTTCCAACGGTTGGTGAATCAAGTCCTTACTGGGCTGGATGACTTCTGTGCGGCGTATCTTGACGATATTGCTGTCTTTAGCTCCACCTGGGAGGATCACCTGGTCCACCTGCGGAAGACGTTAGAGGCACTGCAAGCCGCAGGTCTCACTATCAAGGCCACCAAGTGCCAGATAGGGCAGACACAGGTTGTATACCTGGGCCACCTTGTAGGTGGAGGTCAGGTTCAGCCACTGGAGAGCAAGATACAGTCAATCAGGGACTGGGCTCCTCCAACCACCCAGACTCAGGTTCGAGCTTTCTTGGGCCTGACTGGTTACTATAGGAAGTTTGTCAGGAACTATGGTTCAATTGTGACACCATTAAACGAACTGACAAGTAAGAAAATGCCAAAAAAAGTTCAGTGGACAGCGAGCTGTCAAAAAGCATTCGATGACCTAAAGCAGGCCATGTGCACGGCGCCTATCCTCAAGAGTCCGGACTACTCCAAACCATTCATTGTCCAAACAGATGCTTCTGAGTTGGGTGTGGGAGCTGTTCTTTCTCAACTGAATTTTGATGGTCAAGACCAGCCCATTGCTTTTATAAGCAGAAGGCTGACCCCTAGAGAGAAGAATTGGTCAGCTATTGAGAGGGAGGCCTTTGCTGTGGTTTGGGCCCTGAAGAAGCTGAGGCCATACTTGTTTGGCACTCACTTCAAGATTCAGACCGACCATAAGCCCCTCTTGTGGCTAAATCAGATGAAGGGTGAAAACCCCAAACTGCTTAGGTGGTCCATTTCCCTACAGGGGATGGACTTTACAGTGGAACATAGACCTGGTACTGATCATGGCAATGCCGATGGGCTCTCCAGATATTTCCACTTAGAACAAGAAGACTCACCTGGTCAAGGATAGCTTATTGTTCCGACGTTTGGGGGGGGGTCATGTAGGAGAGTAGGGTCTGCAATCCTATGATCACCCAGATTTTTTGCTTTTGTTTCACTGGTTTACGACTTTTTCTGGCTGTGGGCCTGCTAATCAGACCCACAGCCTGGCTGTTCTCTTTCTAAATTACGATATGTACCCTAAGTGCATCTACCAATTGGTACTGGGCCACCTTATCAGACCCCGTAACGCAGGGCATAGGTGTACCCAGGGCCGCCAGGGGCTGAAGCATGTATTATGCCACCCCTGGCTGGCCTCCTAAATTTGACACAACTGGCTGCACGACAGCTGGGGCGAAGACGTGTAACCACCCTTCGCTTTAGGTATAGTAGCTCTATATCTAACCATACAATGGACACCCGAGTTCCTATCAGTCACTCCTATGGCAGGCCTTAACGATCCTGAAGGCAGAGTGCGTGGGCTCGTGTGAGCTAGGTTCAGGCCCGAGCCGAGCCCGGTTGCAGCTTGCGGAATCAAGACCCAATAGCTGTTCCATGGTAACGCGTACCATATCGGTAACTCCGGTGTCGCGTTACCCAAGCATGTCGAGTAAGGTGTCATACGAATCGGGGTGCTGCCCTCTCACCAATGCTGGCGACGAGGTTAGCATTCCACCCTTCTAGAGGGACACGACATGTACGTAACTGTGAACCCCGGTTAAAGTTAACTGAAGCCTCAGCTCCACAAAATGTATGCTGCCACCACAGACACGAGTCTGACCTCCTGCTGCTGGGAGTCCTTCCAGCGAGGAGCACTTGGACAAAGGGTTTCCTGTCGAGGGCGCTGTTCGCACCGTCCCAGACAGGGTTTGTGTATTCTGGGTAGGTAGGGCTTTGGCGAGAAGGTGACTGCGGAGTGGCACCCCGGTGCTCACTACGCATCTGCCGGTTAGAACCAGTTCCAGGGGCGACAGCCCTGGCCTGGGGAAGTCCGGCAGGGGAGAGGGGTGTAACTACCCCCCTTCCTGGTCCCACCCTTAGGGCAGGACCTAGTCATGTACCCACCCCTTTCTTTAGAATAAAGACCGGAGCGGGGACCCTTCCAAATTAGATCATCTTTGATTCAAGAACTACTTTCTACGAAAGGACATTCAAGACTCTTCTCAAGATTTCTCCCTTGTGACTAAGGAGTAGTCACCCTGCATCAGCGGGCACCAACTAAGAACTCTGCGGTTTGCTGCAAGTCCTTCCTCAAGGATCCGACGGCCCAGCTCGACGAGAACCGGCTTCCCTGGCACCTCTGACCTCTACCCACGTCATCAGCTCAGCTGTGATCTGTGGGTGCGACGAGACCTCGAGGGACCGGCCATCATCAGAACCTGCACGCTCTTAAAACCAGCACGACCATCGAGGTAACTCTCTGGTGAGTGCTCTGGGGTCCGAGAAGCCCCGACCCTGAGCCGCTCCAGCACCGAAGTGCAGTCTCCCAGCATCTCCACGATCTGCGTGGGGCCCTTCTGCTCGCTGCTCAGCACGTTGTCTGGTCACTAGCCGCTGGCTTGTGCCCTTCTGTGACGACATCCGAGAATCATCACTGCTGGCCTGGTTGCTCCAGACTGGCCCTTGCTTCCATCTTTGCGAGAAGCACCCCGGACCCTCCTGGTCCACTCAAGACGCCATCTTAGGCCCACCACGTGGCCCTGAGATCTGCCAAGGCTTGTTGCCCCATCCTGGGCCCAGCGACGCCGACAGCATCATCCTTCGTGGGACAGCTCGCACCTCCACCGTGGTCGCCGACAACGCCTCCTGGTCCGTGAGACTGCAGAGCCTAGCGTCGCCCACTCACCTGGTCGAGGTGACGGCCAACCGGTGCCTTCCTGGTACCTTCTGACTACTGGCTAGTAGTACGAACTTGGTCCCCTCTGCTTTCAGGTTTCATCAATCTCCGATCCAGGCTTGGATCTCTACGAACTATTCAGCACTGGTCGCCGGCCAGCAACTCCTTTTCTTCCGGCTCCTGGCTCGTCAGCGAAGACCCCGACGCCTGTAAGACTTGTGCAGCCGCAGCCCTCGTGGCTAGGTAACTCGGCATTTCGGTGCCTGCATAGCCTCCTTACTCTAGGGTCCTGAGTCCCTCGCTTCCGACTTGCCTTATCGGGTCCGCCCGAGACCTTAATCGTTCCGTGTCCTCGGACACTTGTTTTAATTGTGCACTTGAAGTATTTGCTAAAGAGATTTGGTTTGTGCTTAGTACCCTGTCCTCATAAAGAGTACAGGGCTGTTGTGATTCTTAATAAATATACTGTTTATTTTCATAACACTTGTGTGGTGTCCTTTCACTGGGTGTTCAAGGGGTACATGTGTGGTAAACAGCTGGCTTAACGCGCCCTCTCGAGTCTTTAGCCTTAGACTGCTCGTATCCACGCTACTAGGATAGCTGGTCTATAGGTTGACTTACAACCAAACACCATAAGGGTCGTTGGAACGATACATAGCGGTCGCTAGAATAGCGAACGTTGCATATCGGGCCAACTTCTCACAATCAAGCCCTGATCTTTGGACTGGGTAAGAGTGGTCTGCTTAATTCAGGCACTCTGTTCATCACCACCCCCTTTTCTGAATCGTTTTTGGCCACTATAGGTGTGGCAGGGTATACTCAGACATGAGTCCCTTTCTCACTGCACCATCAGGGTTCAAGCAAGCCGGGCCGACGACGGCTGAAATGCCAGAAACCGGTTCCCGGTAGCTTGTCTCCTTTCTGGTGAAGAATTGGCTTGGTAGTTTAGTCTGCCCTGTTCCCATGATGCACTGGGCCAGGGACAGACTGATTTGCATATAGCCAGGTTCTGAACTGGGATGGTGCAGTGAGATAAATAACGGTGATGGATCAAGCCCTGATCTTTGGACTGGGTAAGAGTGGTCTGCTTAATTCAGACACTCTGTTCATCACCACCCCCTTTTCTGAATCGTTTTTGGCCACTATAGGTGTGGCAGGGTATACTCAGACATGAGTCCCTTTCTCACTGCACCATCAGGATTCAAGCAAGCCGGGCCGACGACGGCTGAAATGCCAGAAACCGGTCCCCGGTAGCTTGTATCCTTTCTGGTGAAGAATTGGCTTGGTAGTTTAGTCTGCCCTGTTCCCATGATGCACTGGGCCAGGGACAGACTGATTTGCATATAGCCAGGTTCTGAACTGGGATGGTGCAGTGAGATAAATAATGGTGATGGATCAAGCCCTGATCTTTGGACTGGGTAAGAGTGGTCTGCTTAATTCAGACACTCTGTTCATCACCACCCCCTTTTCTGAATCGTTTTTGGCCACTATAGGTGTGGCAGGGTATACTCAGATATGAGTCCCTTTCTCACTGCACCATCAGGATTCAAGCAAGCCGTGCCGACGACGGCTGAAATGCCAGAAACCGGTCCCCGGTAGCTTGTCTCCTTTCTGGTGAAGAATTGGCTTGGTAGTTTAGTCTGCCCTGTTCCCATGATGCACTGGGCCAGGGACAGACTGATTTGCATATAGCCAGGTTCTGAACTGGGATGGTGCAGTGAGATAAATAACGGTGATGGATCAAGCCCTGATCTTTGGACTGGGTAAGAGTGGTCTGCTTAATTCAGACACTCTGTTCATCACCACCCCCTTTTCTGAATCGTTTTTGGCCACTATAGGTGTGGCAGGGTATACTCAGACATGAGTCCCTTTCTCACTGCACCATCAGGATTCAAGCAAGCCGGGCCGACGACGGCTGAAATGCCAGAAACCGGTCCCTGGTAGCTTGTCTCCTTTCTGGTGAAGAATTGGCTTGGTAGTTTAGTCTGCCCTGTTCCCATGATGCACTGGGCCAGGGACAGACTGATTTGCATATAGCCAGGTTCTGAACTGGAATGGTGCAGTGAGATAAATACCAGTGATGGATCAAGCCCTGATCTTTGGACTGGGTAAGAGTGGTCTGCTTAATTCAGACACTCTGTTCATCACCACCCCCTTTTCTGAATCGTTTTTGGCCACTATAGGTGTGGCAGGGTATACTCAGACATGAGTCCCTTTCTCACTGCACCATCAGGATTCAAGCAAGCCGGGCCGACGACGGCTGAAATGCCAGAAACCAGTCCCCGGTAGCTTGTCTCCTTTCTGGTGAAGAATTGGCTTGGTAGTTTAGTCTGTCCTTTTCCCATGATGCACTGGGCCAGGGACAGACTGATTTGCATATAGCCAGGTTCTGAACTGGGATGGTGCAGTGAGATAAATAACGGTGATGGATCAAGCCCTGATCTTTGGACTGGGTAAGAGTGGTCTGCTTAATTCAGACACTCTGTTCATCACCACCCCCTTTTCTGAATCGTTTTTGGCCACTATAGGTGTGGCAGGGTATACTCAGACATGAGTCCCTTTCTCACTGCACCATCAGGATTCAAGCAAGCCGGGTCGACGACGGCTGAAATGCCAGAAACCGGTCCCTGGTAGCTTGTCTCCTTTCTGGTGAAGAATTGGCTTTGTAGTTTAGTCTGCCCTGTTCCCATGATGCACTGGGCCAGGGACAGACTGATTTGCATATAGCCAGGTTCTGAACTGGGATGGTGCAGTGAAATAAATAACGGTGATGGATCAAGCCCTGATCTTTGGACTGGGTAAGAGTGGTCTGCTTTATTCAGACACTTTGTTCATCACCACCCCCTTTTCTGAATCGTTTTTGGCCACTATAGGTGTGGCAGGGTATACTCAGACATGAGTCCCTTTCTCACTGCACCATCAGGATTCAAGCAAGCCGGGCCGACGACGGCTGAAATGCCAGAAACCGGTCCCCGGTAGCTTGTCTCCTTTCTGGTGAAGAATTGGCTTGGTAGTTTAGTCTGCCCTGTTCCCATGATGCACTGGGCCAGGGACAGACTGATTTGCATATAGCCAGGTTCTGAACTGGGATGGTGCAGTGAGATAAATAACGGTGATGGATCAAGCCCTGATCTTTGTACTGGGTAAGAGTGGTCTGCTTAATTCAGACACTCTGTTCATCACCACCCCCTTTTCTGAATCGTTTTTGGCCACTATAGGTGTGGCAGGGTATACTCAGACATGAGTCCCTTTCTCACTGCACCATCAGGATTCAAGCAAGCCGTGCCGACGACGGCTGAAATGCCAGAAACCGGTCCCCGGTAGCTTGTCTCCTTTCTGGTGAAGAATTGGCTTGGTAGTTTAGTCTGCCCTGTTCC
This sequence comes from Lissotriton vulgaris, assembly GCF_964263255.1. Taxonomy (NCBI): domain Eukaryota; kingdom Metazoa; phylum Chordata; class Amphibia; order Caudata; family Salamandridae; genus Lissotriton; species Lissotriton vulgaris. The sequence goes on from NW_028241738.1 coordinate 49,292, forward strand.
CATGATGCACTGGGCCAGGGACAGACTGATTTGCATATAGCCAGGTTCTGAACTGGGATGGTGCAGTGAGATAAATAACGGTGATGGATCAAGCCCTGATCTTTGGACTGGGTAAGAGTGGTCTGCTTAATTCAGACACTCTGTTCATCACCACCCCCTTTTCTGAATCGTTTTTGGCCACTATAGGTGTGGCAGGGTATACTCAGACATGAGTCCCTTTCTCACTGCACCATCAGGATTCAAGCAAGCCGGGCCGACGACGGCTGAAATGCCAGAAACCGGTCCCTGGTAGCTTGTCTCCTTTCTGGTGAAGAATTGGCTTGGTAGTTTAGTCTGCCCTGTTCCCATGATGCACTGGGCCAGGGACAGACTGATTTGCATATAGCCAGGTTCTGAACGGGAATGGTGCAGTGAGATAAATACCAGTGATGGATCAAGCCCTGATCTTTGGACTGGGTAAGAGTGGTCTGCTTAATTCAGACACTCTGTTCATCACCACCCCCTTTTCTGAATCGTTTTTGGCCACTATAGGTGTGGCAGGGTATACTCAGACATGAGTCCCTTTCTCACTGCACCATCAGGATTCAAGCAAGCCGGGCCGACGACGGCTGAAATGCCAGAAACCGGTCCCCGGTAGCTTGTCTCCTTTCTGGTGAAGAATTGGCTTGGTAGTTTAGTCTGTCCTTTTCCCATGATGCACTGGGCCAGGGACAGACTGATTTGCATATAGCCAGGTTCTGAACTGGGATGGTGCAGTGAGATAAATAACGGTGATGGATCAAGCCCTGATCTTTGGACTGGGTAAGAGTGGTCTGCTTAATTCAGACACTCTGTTCATCACCACCCCCTTTTCTGAATCGTTTTTGGCCACTATAGGTGTGGCAGGGTATACTCAGACATCAGTCCCTTTCTCACTGCACCATCAGGATTCAAGCAAGCCGGGTCGACGACGGCTGAAATGCCAGAAACCGGTCCCTGGTAGCTTGTCTCCTTTCTGGTGAAGAATTGGCTTTGTAGTTTAGTCTGCCCTGTTCCCATGATGCACTGGGCCAGGGACAGACTGATTTGCATATAGCCAGGTTCTGAACTGGGATGGTGCAGTGAGATAAATAACGGTGATGGATCAAGCCCTGATCTTTGGACTGGGTAAGAGTGGTCTGCTTTATTCAGACACTTTGTTCATCACCACCCCCTTTTCTGAATCGTTTTTGGCCACTATAGGTGTGGCAGGGTATACTCAGACATGAGTCCCTTTCTCACTGCACCATCAGGATTCAAGCAAGCCGGGCCGACGACGGCTGAAATGCCAGAAACCGGTCCCCGGTAGCTTGTCTCCTTTCTGGTGAAGAATTGGCTTGGTAGTTTAGTCTGCCCTGTTCCCATGATGCACTGGGCCAGGGACAGACTGATTTGCATATAGCCAGGTTCTGAACTGGGATGGTGCAGTGAGATAAATAACGGTGATGGATCAAGCCCTGATCTTTGGACTGGGTAAGAGTGGTCTGCTTAATTCAGACACTCTGTTCATCACCACCCCCTTTTCTGAATCCTTTTTGGCCACTATAGGTGTGGCAGGGTATACTCAGACATGAGTCCCTTTCTCACTGCACCATCAGGATTCAAGCAAGCCGGGCCGACGACGGCTGAAATGCCAGAAACCGGTCCCCGGTAGCTTGTCTCCTTTCTGATGAAGAATAGGCTTGGTAGTTTAGTCTGCCCTGTTCCCATGATGCACTGGGCCAGGGACAGACTGATTTGCATATAGCCAGGTTCTGAACTGGGATGGTGCAGTGAGATAAATAACGGTGATGGATCAAGCCCTGATCTTTGGACTGGGTAAGAGTAGTCTGCTTAATTCAGACACTCTGTTCATCACCACCCCCTTTTCTGAATCGTTTTTGGCCACTATAGGTGTGGCAGGGTATACTCAGACATGAGTCCCTTTCTCACTACACCATCAGGATTCAAGCAAGCCGGGCCGACGACGGCTGACATGCCAGAAACCGGTCCCCGGTAGCTTGTCTCCTTTCTGGTGAAGAATTGGCTTGGTAGTTTAGTCTGCCCTGTTCCCATGATGCACTGGGCCAGGGACAGACTGATTTGCATATAGCCAGGTTCTGAACTGGGATGGTGCAGTGAGATAAATAACGGTGATGGATCAAGCCCTGATCTTTGGACTGGGTAAGAGTGGTCTGCTTAATTCAGACACTCTGTTCATCACCAGCCCCTTTTCTGAATCGTTTTTGGCCACTATAGGTGTGGCAGGGTATACTCAGACATGATTCCCTTTCTCACTGCACCATCAGGATTCAAGCAAGCCGGGCCGACGACGGCTGAAATGCCAGAAACCGGTCCCCGGTAGCTTGTCTCCTTTCTGGTGAAGAATTGGCTTGGTAGTTTAGTCTGCCCTGTTCCCATGATGCACTGGGCCAGGGACAGACTGATTTGCATATAGCCAGGTTCTGAACTGGGATGGTGCAGTGAGATAAATAACGGTGATGGATCAAGCCCTGATCTTTGGACTGGGTAAGAGTGGTCTGCTTAACTCAGACACTCTGTTCATCACCACCCCCTTTTCTGAATCGTTTTTGGCCACTATAGGTGTGGCAGGGTATACTCAGACATGAGTCCCTTTCTCACTGCACCATCAGGATTCAAGCAAGCCGGGCCGACGACGGCTGAAATGCCAGAAACCGGTCCCCAGTAGCTTGTCTTCGTTCTGGCGAAGAATTGGCTTGGTAGTTTAGTCTGCCCTGTTCCCATGATGCACTGGGCCAGGGACAGACTGATTTGCATATAGCCAGGTTCTAAACTGGGATGGTGCAGTGAGATAAATAACGGTGATGGATCAAGCCCTGATCTTTGTACTGGGTAAGAGTGGTCTGCTTAATTCAGACACTCTGTTCATCACCACCCCCTTTTCTGAATCGTTTTTGGCCACTATAGGTGTGGCAGGGTATACTCAGACATGAGTCTCTTTCTCACTGCACCCTCAGGATTCAAGCAAGACGGGCCGACGACGGCTGAAATGCCAGAAACCGGTCCCCGGTAGCTTGTCTCCTTTCTGGTGAAGAATTGGCTTGGTAGTTTAGTCTGCCCTGTTCCCATGATACACTGGGCCAGGGACAGACTGATTTGCATATAGCCAGGCCCTGAACATTGATGGTGCAATGAGATAAATAACGGTGATGGATCAAGCCCTGATCTTTGGACTGGGTAAGAGTGGTCTGCTTAATTCAGACACTCTGTTCATCACCACCCCCTTTTCTGAATCGTTTTTGGCCACTATAGGTGTGGCAGGGTATACTCAGACATGAGTCCCTTTCTCACTGCACCATCAGGATTCAAGCAAGCCGGGCCGACGACGGCTGAAATGCCAGAAACCGGTAGCTTGTCTCCTTTCTGGTGAAGAATTGGCTTGGCAGTTTAGTCTGCCCTGTTCCCATGATGCACTGGGCCAGGGACAGACTGATTTGCATATAGCCAGGTTCTGAACTGGGATGGTGCAGTGAGATAAATAACGGTGATGGATCAAGCCCTGATCTTTGGGCTGGGTAAGAGTGGTCTGCTTAATTCAGACACTCTGTTCATCACCACCCCCTTTTCTGAATCGTTTTTGGCCACTATAGGTGTGGCAGGGTATACTCAGACATGAGTCCCTTTCTCACTGCACCATCAGGATTCAAGCAAGCCGGGCCGACGACGGCTGAAATGCCAGAAACCGGTCCCCGGTAGCTTGTCTCCTTTCTGGTGAAGAATTGGCTTGGTAGTTTAGTCTGCCCTGTTCCCATGATACACTGGGCCAGGGACAGACTGATTTGCATATAGCCAGGTCCTGAACATTGATGGTGCAATGAGATAAATAACGGTGATGGATCAAGCCCTGATCTTTGGACTGGGTAAGAGTGGTCTGCTTAATTCAGACACTCTGTTCATCACCACCCCCTTTTCTGAATCCTTTTTGGCCACTATAGGTGTGGCAGGGTATACTCAGACATGAGTCCCTTTCTCACTGCACCATCATGATTCAAGCAAGCCGGGCCGACGACGGCTGAAATGCCAGAAACCGGTCCCCGGTAGCTTGTATCCTTTCTGGTGAAGAATTGGCTTGGTAGTTTAGTCTGCCCTATTCCCATGATGCACTGGGCCAGGGACAGACTGATTTGCATATAGCCAGGTTCTGAACTGGGATGGTGCAGTGAGATAAATAACGGTGATGGATCAAGCCCTGATCTTTGGACTGGGTAAGAGTAGTCTGCTTAATTCAGACACTCTGTTCATCACCACCCCCTTTTCTGAATCGTTTTTGGCCACTATAGGTGTGGCAGGGTATACTCAGACATGAGTCCCTTTCTCACTGCACCATCAGGATTCAAGCAAGCCGGGCCGACGACGGCTGAAATGCCAGAAACCGGTCCCCGGTAGCTTGTCTCCTTTCTGGTGAAGAATTGGCTTGGTAGTTTAGTCTGCCCTGTTCCCATGATGCACTGGGCCAGGGGCAGACTGATTTGCATATAGCCAGGTTCTGAACTGGGATGGTGCAGTGAGATAAATAACGGTGATGGATCAAGCCCTGATCTTTGGACTGGGTAAGAGTGGTCTGCTTAATTCAGACACTCTGTTCATCACCACCCCCTTTTCTGAATCGTTTTTGGCCACTATAGGTGTGGCAGGGTATACTCAGACATGAGTCCCTTTCTCACTGTACCATCAGGATTCAAGCAAGCCGGGCCGACGACGGCTGAAATGCCAGAAACCGGTCCCCGGTAGCTTGTCTCCTTTCTGGTAAAGAATTGGCTTGGTAGTTTAGTCTGCCCTGTTCCCATGATGCACTGGGCCAGGGACAGACTGATTTGCATATAGCCAGGTTCTGAACTGGGATGGTGCAGTGAGATAAATAACGGTGATGGATCAAGCCCTGATCTTTGGACTGGGTAAGAGTGGTCTGCTTAATTCAGACACTCTGTTCATCACCACCCCCTTTTCTGAATCGTTTTTGGCCACTATAGGTGTGGCAGGGTATACTCAGACATGAGTCCCTTTCTCACTACACCATCAGGATTCAAGCAAGCCGGGCCGACGACGGCTGACATGCCAGAAACCGGTCCCCGGTAGCTTGTCTCCTTTCTGGTGAAGAATTGGCTTGGTAGTTTAGTCTGCCCTGTTCCCATGATGCACTGGGCCAGGGACAGACTGATTTGCATATAGCCAGGTTCTGAACTGGGATGGTGCAGTGAGATAAATAACGGTGATGGATCAAGCCCTGATCTTTGGACTGGGTAAGAGTGGTCTGCTTAATTCAGACACTCTGTTCATCACCACCCCCTTTTCTGAATCGTTTTTGGCCACTATAGGCGTGGCAGGGTATACTCAGACATGATTCCCTTTCTCACTGCACCATCAGGATTCAAGCAAGCCGGGCCGACGACGGCTGAAATGCCAGAAACCGGTCCCCGGTAGCTTGTCTCCTTTCTGGTGAAGAATTGGCTTGGTAGTTTAGTCTGCCCTGTTCCCATGATGCACTGGGCCAGGGACAGACTGATTTGCATATAGCCAGGTTCTGAACTGGGATGGTGCAGTGAGATAAATAACGGTGATGGATCAAGCCCTGATCTTTGGACTGGGTAAGAGTGGTCTGCTTAACTCAGACACTCTGTTCATCACCACCCCCTTTTCTGAATCGTTTTTGGCCACTATAGGTGTGGCAGGGTATACTCAGACATGAGTCCCTTTCTCACTGCACCATCAGGATTCAAGCAAGCCGGGCCGACGACGGCTGAAATGCCAGAAACCGGTCCCCAGTAGCTTGTCTCCGTTCTGGTGAAGAATTGGCTTGGTAGTTTAGTCTGCCCTGTTCCCATGATGCACTGGGCCAGGGACAGACTGATTTGCATATAGCCAGGTTCTAAACTGGGATGGTGCAGTGAGATAAATAACGGTGATGGATCAAGCCCTGATCTTTGGACTGGGTAAGAGTGGTCTGCTTAATTCAGACACTCTGTTCATCACCACCCCCTTTTCTGAATCTTTTTTGGCCACTATAGGTGTGGCAGGGTATACTCAGACATGAGTCCCTTTCTCACTGCACCATCAGGATTCAAGCAAGCCGGGCCAACGACGGCTGAAATGCCAGAAACCGGTCCCCGGTAGCTTGTCTCCTTTCTGGTGAAGAATTGGCTTGGTAGTTTAGTCTGCCCTGTTCCCATGATGCACTGTGCCAGGGACAGACTGATTTGCATATAGCCAGGTTCTGAACTGGGATGGTGCAGTGAGATAAATAACGGTGATGGATCAAGCCCTGATCTTTGTACTGGGTAAGAGTGGTCTGCTTAATTCAGACACTCTGTTCATCACCACCCCCTTTTCTGAATCGTTTTTGGCCACTATAGGTGTGGCAGGGTATACTCAGACATGAGTCCCTTTCTCAATGCACCATCAGGATTCAAGCAAGCCGGGCCGACGACGGCTGAAATGCCAGAAACCGGTCCCCGGTAGCTTGTCTCCTTTCTGGTGAAGAATTGGCTTGGTAGTTTAGTCTGCCCTGTTCCCATGATGCACTGGGCCAGGGACAGACTGATTTGCATATAGCCAGGTTCTGAACTGGGATGTTTGCAGTGAGATAAATAACGGTGATGGATCAAGCCCTGATCTTTGTACTGGGTAAGAGTGGTCTGCTTAATTCAGACACTCTGTTCATCACCACCCCCTTTTCTGAATCGTTTTTGGCCACTATAGGTGTGGCATGGTATACTCAGACATGAGTCTCTTTCTCACTGCACCCTCAGGATTCAAGCAAGACGGGCCGACGACGGCTGAAATGCCAGAAACCGGTCCCCGGTAGCTTGTCTCCTTTCTGGTGAAGAATTGGCTTGGTAGTTTAGTCTGCCCTGTTCCCATGATACACTGGGCCAGGGACAGACTGATTTGCATATAGCCAGGCCCTGAACATTGATGGTGCAATGAGATAAATAACGGTGATGGATCAAGCCCTGATCTTTGGACTGGGTAAGAGTGGTCTGCTTAATTCAGACACTCTGTTCATCACCACCCCCTTTTCTGAATCGTTTTTGGCCACTATAGGTGTGGCAGGGTATACTCAGACATGAGTCCCTTTCTCACTGCACCATCAGGATTCAAGCAAGCCGGGGCCGACGACGGCTGAAATGCCAGAAACCGGTAGCTTGTCTCCTTTCTGGTGAAGAATTGGCTTGGCAGTTTAGTCTGCCCTGTTCCCATGATGCACTGGGCCAGGGACAGACTGATTTGCATATAGCCAGGTTCTGAACTGGGATGGTGCAGTGAGATAAATAACGGTGATGGATCAAGCCCTGATCTTTGGGCTGGGTAAGAGTGGTCTGCTTAATTCAGACACTCTGTTCATCACCACCCCCTTTTCTGAATCGTTTTTGGCCACTATAGGTGTGGCAGGGTATACTCAGACATGAGTCCCTTTCTCACTGCACCATCAGGATTCAAGCAAGCCGGGCCGACGACGGCTGAAATGCCAGAAACCGGTCCCCGGTAGCTTGTCTCCTTTCTGGTGAAGAATTGGCTTGGTAGTTTAGTCTGCCCTGTTCCCATGATACACTGGGCCAGGGACAGACTGATTTGCATATAGCCAGGTCCTGAACATTGATGGTGCAATGAGATAAATAACGGTGATGGATCAAGCCCTGATCTTTGGACTGGGTAAGAGTGGTCTGCTTAATTCAGACACTCTGTTCATCACCACCCCCTTTTCTGAATCCTTTTTGGCCACTATAGGTGTGGCAGGGTATACTCAGACATGAGTCCCTTTCTCACTGCACCATCATGATTCAAGCAAGCCGGGCCGACGACGGCTGAAATGCCAGAAACCGGTCCCCGGTAGCTTGTATCCTTTCTGGTGAAGAATTGGCTTGGTAGTTTAGTCTGCCCTATTCCCATGATGCACTGGGCCAGGGACAGACTGATTTGCATATAGCCAGGTTCTGAACTGGGATGGTGCAGTGAGATAAATAACGGTGATGGATCAAGCCCTGATCTTTGGACTGGGTAAGAGTAGTCTGCTTAATTCAGACACTCTGTTCATCACCACCCCCTTTTCTGAATCGTTTTTGGCCACTATAGGTGTGGCAGGGTATACTCAGACATGAGTCCCTTTCTCACTGCACCATCAGGATTCAAGCAAGCCGGGCCGACGACGGCTGAAATGCCAGAAACCGGTCCCCGGTAGCTTGTCTCCTTTCTGGTGAAGAATTGGCTTGGTAGTTTAGTCTGCCCTGTTCCCATGATGCACTGGGCCAGGGGCAGACTGATTTGCATATAGCCAGGTTCTGAACTGGGATGGTGCAGTGAGATAAATAACGGTGATGGATCAAGCCCTGATCTTTGGACTGGGTAAGAGTGGTCTGCTTAATTCAGACACTCTGTTCATCACCACCCCCTTTTCTGAATCGTTTTTGGCCACTATAGGTGTGGCAGGGTATACTCAGACATGAGTCCCTTTCTCACTGTACCATCAGGATTCAAGCAAGCCGGGCCGACGACGGCTGAAATGCCAGAAACCGGTCCCCGGTAGCTTGTCTCCTTTCTGGTAAAGAATTGGCTTGGTAGTTTAGTCTGCCCTGTTCCCATGATGCACTGGGCCAGGGACAGACTGATTTGCATATAGCCAGGTTCTGAACTGGGATGGTGCAGTGAGATAAATAACGGTGATGGATCAAGCCCTGATCTTTGGACTGGGTAAGAGTGGTCTGCTTAATTCAGACACTCTGTTCATCACCACCCCCTTTTCTGAATCGTTTTTGGCCACTATAGGTGTGGCAGGGTATACTCAGACATGAGTCCCTTTCTCACTACACCATCAGGATTCAAGCAAGCCGGGCCGACGACGGCTGACATGCCAGAAACCGGTCCCCGGTAGCTTGTCTCCTTTCTGGTGAAGAATTGGCTTGGTAGTTTAGTCTGCCCTGTTCCCATGATGCACTGGGCCAGGGACAGACTGATTTGCATATAGCCAGGTTCTGAACTGGGATGGTGCAGTGAGATAAATAACGGTGATGGATCAAGCCCTGATCTTTGGACTGGGTAAGAGTGGTCTGCTTAATTCAGACACTCTGTTCATCACCACCCCCTTTTCTGAATCGTTTTTGGCCACTATAGGTGTGGCAGGGTATACTCAGGCATGATTCCCTTTCTCACTGCACCATCAGGATTCAAGCAAGCCGGGCCGACGACGGCTGAAATGCCAGAAACCGGTCCCCGGTAGCTTGTCTCCTTTCTGGTGAAGAATTGGCTTGGTAGTTTAGTCTGCCCTGTTCCCATGATGCACTGGGCCAGGGACAGACTGATTTGCATATAGCCAGGTTCTGAACTGGGATGGTGCAGTGAGATAAATAACGGTGATGGATCAAGCCCTGATCTTTGGACTGGGTAAGAGTGGTCTGCTTAACTCAGACACTCTGTTCATCACCACCCCCTTTTCTGAATCGTTTTTGGCCACTATAGGTGTGGCAGGGTATACTCAGACATGAGTCCCTTTCTCACTGCACCATCAGGATTCAAGCAAGCCGGGCCGACGACGGCTGAAATGCCAGAAACCGGTCCCCAGTAGCTTGTCTCCGTTCTGGTGAAGAATTGGCTTGGTAGTTTAGTCTGCCCTGTTCCCATGATGCACTGGGCCAGGGACAGACTGATTTGCATATAGCCAGGTTCTAAACTGGGATGGTGCAGTGAGATAAATAACGGTGATGGATCAAGCCCTGATCTTTGGACTGGGTAAGAGTGGTCTGCTTAATTCAGACACTCTGTTCATCACCACCCCCTTTTCTGAATCTTTTTTGGCCACTATAGGTGTGGCAGGGTATACTCAGACATGAGTCCCTTTCTCACTGCACCATCAGGATTCAAGCAAGCCGGGCCAACGACGGCTGAAATGCCAGAAACCGGTCCCCGGTAGCTTGTCTCCTTTCTGGTGAAGAATTGGCTTGGTAGTTTAGTCTGCCCTGTTCCCATGATGCACTGTGCCAGGGACAGACTGATTTGCATATAGCCAGGTTCTGAACTGGGATGGTGCAGTGAGATAAATAACGGTGATGGATCAAGCCCTGATCTTTGTACTGGGTAAGAGTGGTCTGCTTAATTCAGACACTCTGTTCATCACCACCCCCTTTTCTGAATCGTTTTTGGCCACTATAGGTGTGGCAGGGTATACTCAGACATGAGTCCCTTTCTCAATGCACCATCAGGATTCAAGCAAGCCGGGCCGACGACGGCTGAAATGCCAGAAACCGGTCCCCGGTAGCTTGTCTCCTTTCTGGTGAAGAATTGGCTTGGTAGTTTAGTCTGCCCTGTTCCCATGATGCACTGGGCCAGGGACAGACTGATTTGCATATAGCCAGGTTCTGAACTGGGATGTTTGCAGTGAGATAAATAACGGTGATGGATCAAGCCCTGATCTTTGTACTGGGTAAGAGTGGTCTGCTTAATTCAGACACTCTGTTCATCACCACCCCCTTTTCTGAATCGTTTTTGGCCACTATAGGTGTGGCAGGGTATACTCAGACATGAGTCTCTTTCTCACTGCACCCTCAGGATTCAAGCAAGACGGGCCGACGACGGCTGAAATGCCAGAAACCGGTCCCCGGTAGCTTGTCTCCTTTCTGGTGAAGAATTGGCTTGGTAGTTTAGTCTGCCCTGTTCCCATGATACACTGGGCCAGGGACAGACTGATTTGCATATAGCCAGGTCCTGAACATTGATGGTGCAATGAGATAAATAACGGTGATGGATCAAGCCCTGATCTTTGGACTGGGTAAGAGTGGTCTGCTTAATTCAGACACTCTGTTCATCACCACCCCCTTTTCTGAATCTTTTTTGGCCACTATAGGTGTGGCAGGGTATACTCAGACATGAGTCCCTTTCTCGCTGCACCATCAGGATTCAAGCAAGCCGGGCCAACGACGGCTGAAATGCCAGAAACCGGTCCCCGGTAGCTTGTCTCCTTTCTGGTGAAGAATTGGCTTGGTAGTTTAGTCTGCCCTGTTCCCATGATGCACTGGGCCAGGGACAGACTGATTTGCATATAGCCAGGTTCTGAACTGGGATGGTGCAGTGAGATAAATAACGGTGATGGATCAAGCCCTGATCTTTGTACTGGGTAAGAGTGGTCTGCTTAATTCAGACACTCTGTTCATCACCACCCCCTTTTCTGAATCGTTTTTGGCCACTATAGGTGTGGCAGGGTATACTCAGACATGAGTCCCTTTCTCACTGCACCATCAGGATTCAAGCAAGCCGGGCCGACGACGGCTGAAATGCCAGAAACCGGTCCCCGGTAGCTTGTCTCCTTTCTGGTGAAGAATTGGCTTGGTAGTTTAGTCTGCCCTGTTCCCATGACGCACTGGGCCAGGGACAGACTGATTTGCATATAGCCAGGTTCTGAACTGGGATGGTGCAGTGAGATAAATAACGGTGATGGATCAAGCCCTGATCTTTGTACTGGGTAAGAGTGGTCTGCTTAATTCAGACACTCTGTTCATCACCACCCCCTTTTCTGAATCGTTTTTGGCCACTATAGGTGTGGCAGGGTATACTCAGACATGAGTCTCTTTCTCACTGCACCCTCAGGATTCAAGCAAGACGGGCCGACGACGGCTGAAATGCCAGAAACCGGTCCCCGGTAGCTTGTCTCCTTTCTGGTGAAGAATTGGCTTGGTAGTTTAGTCTGCCCTGTTCCCATGATACACTGGGCCAGGGACAGACTGATTTGCATATAGCCAGGTCCTGAACATTGATGGTGCAATGAGATAAATAACGGTGATGGATCAAGCCCTGATCTTTGGACTGGGTAAGAGTGGTCTGCTTAATTCAGACACTCTGTTCATCACCACCCCCTTTTCTGAATCGTTTTTGGCCACTATAGGTGTGGCAGGGTATACTCAGACATGAGTCCCTTTCTCACTGCACCATCAGGATTCAAGCAAGCCGGGCCGACGACGGCTGAAATGCCAGAAACCGGTCCCCGGTAGCTTGTCTCCTTTCTGGTGAAGAATTGGCTTGGCAGTTTAGTCTGCCCTGTTCCCATGATGCACTGGGCCAGGGACAGACTGATTTGCATATAGCCAGGTTCTGAACTGGGATGGTGCAGTGAGATAAATAACGGTGATGGATCAAGCCCTGATCTTTGGGCTGGGTAAGAGTGGTCTGCTTAATTCAGACACTCTGTTCATCACCACCCCCTTTTCTGAATCGTTTTTGGCCACTATAGGTGTGGCAGGGTATACTCAGACATGAGTCCCTTTCTCACTGCACCATCAGGATTCAAGCAAGCCGGGCCGACGACGGCTGAAATGCCAGAAACCGGTCCCCGGTAGCTTGTCTCCTTTCTGGTGAAGAATTGGCTTGGTAGTTTAGTCTGCCCTGTTCCCATGATGCACTGGGCCAGGGACAGACTGATTTGCATATAGCCAGGTTCTGAACTGGGATGGTGCAGTGAGATAAATAACGGTGATGGATCAAGCCCTGATCTTTGGGCTGGGTAAGAGTGGTCTGCTTAATTCAGACACTCTGTTCATCACCAGCCCCTTTTCTGAATCGTTTTTGGCCACTATAGGTGTGGCAGGGTATACTCAGACATGAGTCCCTTTCTCACTGCACCATCAGGATTCAAGCAAGCCGGGCCGAGGACGGCTGAAATGCCAGAAACCGGTCCCCGGTAGCTTGTCTCCTTTCTGGTGAAGAATTGGCTTGGTAGTTTAGTCTGCCCTGTTCCCATGATGCACTGGGCCAGGGACAGACTGATTTGCATATAGCCAGGTTCTGAACTGGGATGGTGCAGTGAGATAAATAACGGTGATGGATCAAGCCCTGATCTTTGGACTGGGTAAGAGTGGTCTGCTTAATTCAGACACTCTGTTCATCACCACCCCCTTTTCTGAATCACTCTACAGCCATGACATCATCTAAACAAGTCACATTAATACACATCAGCATTTACCTA
>NW_028241739.1:0-60679 GCF_964263255.1 Lissotriton vulgaris
TGGAGAGCACGGGACCCACAACTGGGCATACCCGTCCCACTCTGGGTGACAAATGCAAAAAGAACAATTGATGGACAAAATGCATAACAATGCCATACATTCACCCCAGTTCAGAGATCTGGGCCTAAAGCCATCATTTTCTTGCTCCCCATGTCATTCCAGTTTGAACCCAGCCATATGCAAATCAGTCTTGACCCCGTGCCCAATCAGAACAGTCCAGCCCGGACTGCCAGGCCAGGTCCTCCCTGGACTGGACACAGGCATCCTAGGAACGGTTTCAGGGTTTCACAGCACTTCAACCAGGATAGCTTGACTCCAGTGGCATGGAGAGAACGGGACCCACGTCTGGGCATACCTGTCCCACCCAGGGTGACAAATGCAAAAAGAACAATTGATGGGCAGAATGCAGAACAATGTCATACATTCGCCCCAGTTAAGAGATCTGGGCCTAAAGCCATAGTTTCTTTGGTCCCTGTGTCATTCCAGTTTGTACCCAGCCATATGCAAATCAATCTTGACCCTGTGCCCAATGGGAACAGCCCAGCCTGAATGATCAAGCCAGGTCCTCCCTGGACTTGAAACAAGCATCCTAGGACCAGTATCAGGGTGTGGTGTGGTGAGCAAAAGAATGATGGATTTAACCCAGTTCTCTTGACTGGGGTGAATGTTTTGATTCGTTCTACATTCCATCCATCAATTGTGTTTTTTGCTTTCTCAACCTAAGTGCGCAGGGATTGCCCAGAAGTGGGTTCCGGGCTCACTTTGCCACTGGATTCAAGCTATCCCGGCTGATGAAGAGTGAACCCCTGAAACTGGTCCTAGGATGCTTGTTTCCGGTCCTGGAAGGACCTGGTGCTGCAGTTCGGGCTGGACTGTTCCCATGCGGCACAGGTTCAAGACTGGTTTGCATATGGCCAAGTCTAAACTGGGGTGGCATGGTGAGCAAAAGAATGATGGATTTAATACGGATGTATGATGTTACAACGCGTACTTTTAGCACGCATACCATTACCACGGATTTTTTACAACGCAGGTCATTTTACAACGGAAACCTTTACAACACAATACACTACAACGCAGATACTATTACAACGCATACCATTACAACGTAAGTATAGGTAAGTATATAATATTAATATATAATGTAAATAATTATTTTTGTATTTTTTAATTTAATTATTTATTAAATTATTAAATTATTTTATTAATAAAATTAATTTTAATTTTATTATTTGTAAATATATATTAAAAATACCCCTGTACCCCAAAACCCAAACCCAGCCCTAAAACCTAAAAATACCCCTGTACCCCAAAACCCAAACCCAGCCCTAAAACCTAAAAATACTCCTGTACCCCAAAACCCAAACCCAGCCCTAAAACCTAAAAATACCCCTGTACCCCAAAACCCAAACCCAGCCCTAAAACCTGAAAATACCCCTGTACCCCAAATCCCAAACCCAGCCCTAAAACCTAAAAATACCCCTGTACCCCAAAACCCAAACCCATCCCTAAAACCTAAAAATACCCCTGTACCCCAAAACCCAAACCCAGCCCTAAAACCTAAAAATACCCCTGTACCCCAAAACCCAAACCCAGCCCTAAAGCCTAAAAATACCCCTGTGTCCCAAAACCCAAACCTAGCCCTAAAACCTAAAAATACCCCTGTACCCCAAAACCCAAACCCAGCCCTAAAACCTAAAAATACCCCTGTACCCCAAAACCCAAACCCAGCCCTAAAACCTAAAAATACCCCTGTACCCCAAAACCCAAACCTAGCCCTAAAGCCTAAAAATACCCCTGTATCCCAAAACCCAAACCCAGCCCTAAAACCTAAAAATACCCCTGTACCCCAAAACCCAAACCCAACCCCAAAACCTAAACATACCCCTGTACCCCAAAACCCAAACCCAGCCCTAAAACCTAAAAATACCCCTGTACCCCAAAACCCAAACCCAGCCCTAAAACCTAAAATACCCCTGTACCCCAAAACCCAAACCCAGCCCTAAAACCTAAAAATACCCCTGTACCGCAAAACCCAAACCCAGCCCTAAAACCTAAAAATACCCCTGTACCCCAAAACCCAAACCCAGCCCTAAAACCTAAAAATACCCCTGTACCCCAAAACCCAAACCCAGCCCTAAAACCTAAAAATACCCCTGTACCCCATAACAAAATACCACTAATAAATGTTTTTGAAAAAAGATAAACTTACCTATAATTATACTTACGTTGTAAGGGTATGCGTTGTAATAGTATCTGCGTTGTAGTGTATTGCGTTGTAAAGGTTTCCGTTGTAAAATGACCTGCGTTGTAAAAAATCCGTGGTAATGGTATGCTTTGTAAAAAATCCGTGGTAACAGTTACATACCATTTAATACAGGTTTCTTGACTGGGGGTGAATTTTTTGATTTGTTCTGCATTCCATAGATCAATTGTGTGTTTTTTACCAGATACAAAACCTTCCTCTGACCATACTGAAGGTTGTTCGGGGATAACTTGTAACCATTTTCTGCTAAATGGTTCAACAATGCATAATTTTGTTGACTCTTTTTGAAGTTTTTTCCTCCTGGTGTGTCAAGGATACCATTGATGAAACAGGTTTCAGACCCTGTGGCACCTTTCACTGCACCATGTCGGTGACAGACCCACACTTCGTTTGTTTGTAGTGTCTGAAGCACGACCATGACTCCAAGTCATACTCCGAGTGCCGGGCCATGGCACCGAAGGCTTTGAGGGAGCGGTCACTGAAGCTGCTAACGTCAGGGCATGCGACTCCGTGGAATTCACGGTCCCAGTCAAGAGGAAGGTCCCAGGACCTTTCCAGGACTCCGAAGTCCTCTTAATCCCACTCGAAATCAATGGGGCACTCAGGTAAGAGGCAAAAAAAATACAAGAAGTCGAATGAAGCTTTGACTTCTCCTGATCCACACCAAAAGAACAGCTCGTTCCTCAGAACCTGTGCATGTGCAGACTCCTTGCCTCTCCAGCTTATCAGGAGGTGGCCCGATCCCTTTGTGGTACCTGCAGACCATGTGGGGTCGGAGGGGGCCTCATCTGTTTCCATGGATCCAGTCTCAGCTCCAGTGGACCCCCATGGATCCAGGCATGGATCCTCTACCTTCCTCGGCACTGGCTCGACGTTGATGCTCCCGGTTCCACTGGAACCAGCCCCCATTGTGATCTAGAACCCGACACAGAGCCATAATCACATCAGCTGATGCTGATTTTGGTGCCGATAGGACCCCCTCATCCTAGGTCAGAGCTTGAGCCCTATTCTGAAGGGGTAGGCCTCCGGGAAGACCAGCCTTATGGACAGGATATGGACTGCTATGAGGAACTGGGTGATGCCAGCGGACTGAATACATCTCTAGAGACCGGCTGGTTTTCTCCCCCTACTGTGACTATGGATGAGGGAACAACATATGCAATGGTGGTATGGAGAGGGGCTGAGATACTCGACCTTCAGTTCCCTCGGTGGCAGTCAAGACCAACATCTACTCTTCTGAACATCGACTCCCATTCAACAAAGCCCTCACCAATGCACTTCTTTGGACCTGGTCCAAACCCTGCACAGAAGCTCCTGTGAACAGGACAATTGCCTGCCACCACCGCCCTGCTCCAGGGGACCCAAATTTCCTCACCCAACACCCAGCCTTGGAAAACTTGGTGGTCCAAGTCTCCACTTTCCACGGCTCTTTCCCTGCCGCTCCCCCAGAAAGGAAATCCAAGAGGCAGGACTGCTTGGGGAAAAGATGTTTTCTTCTTCCAGTCTTGCATTGCGGTCAGTGAACACTGCATGCTTATTGGGCAGTTACTCCCACATGCTGTGGGAAATGGTTGCACAAGTGCTGCCCCTGGTCCCTGTGATAAAGTGCTGTCTTTCTGCATGGTTGCTCCCACATTTTGCTGAATTGCTGATGTGCTTTGACTGAGTGTGTCCTGGGTTCCTGCTATTTAGGTACCCAGTGCCTATGTTCTTTCCCTAAAACTAAATTGAAGTCTAAACCCAATTGGCATCTGGGGCCACAGGTTAGCTCCTGGTAAACGGTACCACAGGTTCCCAGGGTAACTGTGACCAGAGAAGGGCTCTAAGGGCTGCAGCACTTATTGTGCCACCCTTAGAGGTCCTGTACCTTCACACTCACACAGTGCCTTTGCAGGCTGCGTGTTTTCGTGCAGAACAAAGTGAAGAGCGACATGGCACACATCCCTGTGTGCCATGCCCACAACCCACTGCCCTGGCATAGATCAGTCACCCCTCTAGCTGGGGGCACTATACCAGTGGTGAGGGTAGAGGTGCATGATCTCTGTACCCCATATAGTGTCTAAGTCCATTCTTAGACATTGTAAGTGCAGTGCTGCCATTAGGTGTATATGGTGCTGGGAGTTTGTCATACCGAACTTCACAGCACCATAATGGCTACACTGAAAACTGAGAAGTTTGGTATCAACCTTCTCAGCACATTAAACCCACACTTATGCCAGTGTGGGATTTAATGAGAAATGCTCACAGTGGGCATCTTAAAGCTGCCCCCTGAAAACTAACCTACCACTAGTGTCCAGGCTGAGTGGCTGCTTTCAGCTGCTGCCACCAGACATGTTTCTGGACCCCTGGGTGGAGAGCCTGCTGCTCTCTGGGGCTTAAAACAATGCACATCCTGGGACGAGGTGCCAAGCCTACTCCCCCAGGATGGGAAGGGTCTATGAAGGGGAAGCTTCAAAGGCTTGCCGCCTTTGTGAGCTTCCCCAGACCACTTGATGCTTTCAGCTACTGGTCCCCACTGGTTCTGACCCCCACTTTTGGCGGGCGAACCGGTGGGAAAAACTAGTGAGGAAGAGAGGTATGCCCACTACTGCCAACTTCACCCTTCAGGTGGGGGAGGTGAGGTGAAGCACAACTCTCAGGCCCTGCCATCTTGCAGATGGGGGGACTCAGCCAACCAGCGAAGGCTTATGCCCCCTCCCACTGAAGGGTGGCATAATAGGGGGTGTATGCACCCCAGGGAAGGGACCCATTGGTCCCAACCTTTTACCTACCTGTAAAGCCCCTAAATCTAGTATTTAGCAGCACCCCTGAACCTTTCTTCCTCAGAGCAGAAGAAACTACAAAAAAAGAAGGACCGAACAGCCGTGCTGAAGCTAACAAGAGGAAGATGCCCACTGACTTGGCCCCAAACCTATTGGCCTGTCTCCACCTCGAACCTGCTGCTACAAAAACCTGGTGTGTCCTGCAGCCAGCAACCTTGAAAACCCCAGAGGACCTGCCTGCCTTCAACCACAAAGACTGTGTCTCCTGTGAACACCGGATTTCTTCATCTCCAATCTCTGGCTCCGGCCAGACACTTCAAATCCACACCACTCAGGGAGGAGCTTCGCGT
Source organism: Lissotriton vulgaris (assembly GCF_964263255.1). NCBI lineage: Eukaryota > Metazoa > Chordata > Amphibia > Caudata > Salamandridae > Lissotriton > Lissotriton vulgaris. The sequence continues at coordinate 5,379 of NW_028241739.1, forward strand.
GCGACCAAGATGGCCGCGTGAGCACAGGGCTCCCGAGACCCTCGTAGCCTCCCACATCTATCCTGTCATTTATCCTGTCCTTCATTGACATATCTGTGAATATGAACCACGGGTGAGGCGAGATCTGCTTTCAGATTCCGAATCGGACCACGGAGTTGTGGTGCTTCGAAGATTGCGACCTACGCCTCCGTGATGCCCTGCTGTTGAGTTGGCACAGTGCCCGAGCTGCAGTTGAACAACATTGGCCTGAGGTGGTGGGGTCGACCGGTCTGGTTGACTTTCACTTTCGATTTGGCCTTTCCCTGAGGGAGAATCGACAGCAAGCGGCCCCTTAGTGCCAAGGTCGGCTATTCTCTGCTACATCGAGTGTACCTCCTCACCGCTTTGAGACTCTTGCTTTGATACCTGGTGTGTGCCCTCCTGAGTGATGCTGGGCCACGGTCCCAAGGTCCTAGACCGCCATCTTCCTACCTGGCCTATCTACCTCACGTTGGTCTGTACTCCGCAATGGCGGGGAAACCAGAGGGTGAAAAGCAGAAGCTCAAGACAACCAGGCGTGGTGGCTATACCCAGACCAAAAATATGGACCTTTATAATCTAAGGGATCTCCCAGTGGACCGGGCAGATCGCTAGAGGACACTAGAGATGTCCCGACTTCGGCAACCGAACCTACCCTACAAGACGTTATGGTCACCATAGATGGGATCAAGTCATCCCTCAGGCAATAAATGGAGACCCTCACCCATAAACTCGACACTGTGGCGATCGAATCTCAATCTGATCCGTACGACCTGATGAAAACTAACGAGAAAGTCAAGTCGTTGGACATTAAGACCTCCAGTTTGACGAGTGATGTTGCTGATCTACAGACGGAGGTCCGCAATTTGAGGGCCTCCAATGATCTCTTTGTTCGTCGTCTGGAGGATTTTGAAGGGAGGGCTCGGCGGAACAATGTTCGCATTATCGGTGTCCCGGAGCAGGCGGAAGACTCTGCAGCTGACCTCTTCATCGAAAACTTGGTTGTTAGCCATCTTGCACCCAAGGGACTAAGTACATTTTTCATGGTCGAGCGGGCTCATAGAGTGCCGGGTGGTAAGCCAAAGGTGGGTGCCCCACCGCGGCCTATGATCGCAAGGATTTTCAACTTTCGCGACAGAGACGCTATCCTGCAGGCTTCGCGGGTGAGTGGACCTACTAAGTTCGAGAATACTACAATCAACTTCTACCCAGACTTTACCCAATCTGTTCAAAGGCAGAGACTTAGTTTCCTCGGGGTAAAGAGGAGACTGCGTTACATGGGCCTAAAGTACGCTATGCTTTTCCTGGCCAAGTTGAGCATCGAACACGCTGAGTGCACTTATTTTTTCGATCGGCCTGATGCAGTGGCCGACTGGCTTGACACTCTACCGAACCATCCTGCACCAGCGGAACAATCCGGAGGGGCAGAAGGCGGACCGATGGAACAGTAATAGACACCTTTCGCCTGGTTTCTGGGGTCCCCAGGTTGGCCTCGAAATGTGGTTCGCTACTATTGTAATATAAATGGTTGTGACATCCGGGGGGGGTTGCGGGGCTATTGGTGGGTCTCTTTCCTCCTCTGACTTACTTTTTTGTACCTTAGTTGATGTGGAGGCGACAGGCACACTGCAAGTTGGGATGGCTTTTTAGTTTTATGCAGGGGTGCAGTGTGGGGGGTTTGTAACGTGATGTTGGTGGGGGGAGTGGGGGTTTCGGTTGAGGTGTGTGTTTGTTTTCCTGCAAGGCAATGTATTGTTAAACTCTCCGATCGAAGTGCTGGATTCTCGTTGGGGTTGGAACTTTCACTTTCGGATGGGGGGTAGGGGGCTGAAATTGATGAGTTGGCATGTGAATGGGTTGGGGAATAGGATTAAACGCGGGGTGGTGCTGCAATTGTTGAAACGTCTTTCCCCAAATATAGTCCTTCTTCAGGAGACTCACTTGATAGGTAATACTTGTCATGCCATGAATAGGAAGGGGTATCGTCTGGTCGCCCATGCTGGGTTTTCCTCAGACTCAAGGGGGGTTGGTATTCTGATTAAGACTTCTTCTCACTTTGGAGATTGATGCAACGGTTCTGGATGACAGGGGGGGCTATGTCGCTCTAACGGGTAGATGGGAGGGTCGAACTCTTTCCCTGGTTTCCGTTTATGTCCCGCCTGGCCTACAGTCTACTACTGTTGCGGACTTAGGGCGGGTGATCCTCGCTCTCCCCGAGGGGTCATTGCTATTGGGTGGTGATTTTAACGCTATAGCTTCCGGTATGGCGGATCGGCACCCACCTAGTGATCTTAAGGGGGCGCAGAACAGGCTTCATGATTTCAATGATACTCTGGGCTTGATAGATTGTTGGAGGTTGTTGCATCCTGTTCAGCGGCAGTATACCTTTCACTCGGGTGCACATGGTAGCCTTTCTAGAATTGATTATGTTTTGGTCCTGGCTGCACAGGCGCTTTCTGTTACTGAGGTCAAGCATCTCGCTCGGGGATCTCTGATCACTCTCCACTATGGCTCTGTATGGGGTCCAGTCCTAGTACGGAGGGTCGGGTAGCCCCGATCAACCCGTGGTACCTCTGGAACCCTAAAACTCGTGCGGATCTGGTGAAATCTCTCGATCATTATTTTCTTGAGAATGAGGGTTTGGTTTCGTCGGCGGCGTACCTTTGGGAGGCTTTCAAAACTGTTCTCAGGGGCCAGGCCCTGTTGTTAATCGCAGGTGTTAAGAAACAGAGAGACGAGGAGGTGGTTAAGATTTAGGCGGAGATAGCGGATCTTGAGCTCGGCCTGGAACGGGAAGTTACGCGTGCTGACGCATGTTTTGGGGCTCAAGCAGTTGGAGCATAGGGCGCTGGTTACGGACACAGCTAAGGCAATGAGTAGAGAACAGCAGGGACGGCTTTATGACGTAGGAGATAAAGCTGGCATATTGATAGCGCGGCTAGATAAGAAAGATAGGGCTAGTCGTGTGGTGCCCGTGATTGAGACAGCGAGTGGTTGCCGGGTTACTGATCCTGAAGAGATCGTTCAGTGTTTCGCAGATCACTTTCAGTCAGTATATGCCTCTGTGTCGGATAGGCCGGAGGAAGATTCACATCTATTGTTGCGTGATATTGCTTTACTGCGTCTTTCTGATTTGGATAGGGAACATATGGATGCCCCAATAACTGCAGACGAGGTGGCTATTGCGATTCGCTCCTTGCGTTCGGGAAAGGCTATGGGTCCTAACGGCCTGCCTATTGAACTTTACAAATTGCGGCCTGACAGTATAGCGCCCTATGTAAGACATATGTTTTTGGGGTCTCGGGAGTGCGGTTCTCTACCCAGCGATCAACGTCTCGCGACCATTGTGGTGATCCATAAGGAAGGGAAGCCGAGAGACAGGTGTACATCAAACAGGCGATTTCTCTTTTGAACGCTGAACATAAGATCCTTGCAAAATTGCTGGCTAAACGCTTGATCACCGTTATCAGTGAATTGATACACCCGGATCAATCCGGTTTCATTCCGCATAGAAATACTGCCCTGAATCTCAGGCGTCTACACGGCGTTCTCGCGAGAGCTGTGACGTTGCGTGAGCCGGCTGTCTTGGCGTCATTAGATGTCACAATGTGCCGTGTTGGCTAAGTTCGGGTTTGCACCTGGTTTTATTGGCTGGGTGCGGCTTCTCTACGAAGACCCCCTTGCGCAAATTGCAGTGAATGGTCGTGTTTCTACTCAGTTTAGTCTTGGAAGAGGCACTCGTCAGGGCTGTCCCTTGTCTCCGTTATTGTTTGCCCTAGCCCTGGAACCCCTTGCTGCGTGGATCCAATGGGAACCCTCGATGAAGGGTATTCAATGGTCTCCTGAATTCGAGGATCGCATCTCGCTTTACGCGGATGATATATTACTGTATCTGACCTCACCCCGGAAGTCATTGATGGTTCTGTGCGATGTCTTGGCCTCCTTTGGTAGGAATTCTGGTTTGATTATCAATTGGTCGAAATCCTACTTATACGTTCTCTCTGGTGATGTCCCTCTTCTCCCACGTACTTGCCCTATTCAGGTGACTCTTACGGGATTTAAGTACCTTGGCATCTTTATCTCGTTGGATCCGATGGCCCGTTATGAACAGAACCTTCTCCCACCTCTGGCTAGATTGAAACAGGACGTTGCGGGTTGGCGTAAACTTCCGCTTTCGCCGCTTGGCCGTGCGGCCCTATTTAAAATTATGTCTTTGCCTCGTTTTTTTGTACGCTCTCCAGAAAACTCTTTATATTGTCCCCGCTAGCTACTTTCGTGCAGTCGAAGACCTTCAGAGGAAGTTGATATAGGATGGTAGACCTCGTATTGCTCTTGCCAAACTGACGCTCCCCTGATATGACGGGGGAATTCGCTCTCCCTGACATCAAACGCTATTACTGGGCTGCTCAATTGGGTGCCATCAACCATGGTATGTATGGTCCTGTATTAAATCCTGCTTTTGCTATGGACAGATGGCTGCTACCCGGGGCTAATTATTATAGGGCGCTCTACTCAAAATCGGTGGTCAAGACTCTGTCAGGGCCTACAAAGACGGTGGTGCGTACGTGACAAGACGCTAATACTTCCCTGGGGTGGAAAGATCGTTTAACCTTAGCGACCCCGCTCTTCAGTTCGGACAGGCTTGGGAAGTTATGGAAAACCAAGGGGTTTGATAGATGGGACCTTATCGGTATTAGTAAGGTGGGCGACCTCTGGGTGAAGGGCCAGGTGAAATCATTAGAGATGTTAAAGACGGAGTTTGAATTGGGTGACACAGAATACTTTCGCTACGTCCAGGTTCACCATGCTTTAACGTCGATCTTCCCTTTGGGTGAGGTAATTCCGGAGTCGTCCCCACTTGAGGATAGGCTGTTGGATGGCCATGTCCCAGACAGCACCATCTCCCTTGTTTACAAGAAATTAATTAATAATATGCCTGATCTCCTGCTACATCTCTGGGATTCGTGGACCCGTGACGGCCTGGAATTGGATGACGAGGACTGGCAATCTGCGATCTCCTCTCCCAAGGAGGTCGCGATTCCAGCTCGACGCCGACTGGTACAACTTAAGATCCTCCACAGAATTTACGTCACAGGCCCCCGTTTGGTCCAGATGGGCTTTTCTGAGGAGGGATTATGTAAGCGAGGATGTGGGCAGGTTGCTATCTTTCTTCATATTATTTGGGAATGTCGCGAGTTTGCTGCTTTTTGGAGTAGGGTCCATGAGGTCATGAAGGTAGTGACTGGTGTTGCTCTCCTGCCGGAGGCCAGACACTGCTTGTTGAACATCTGGGAACCTACGGATTATAATGTTGCTCAGACTCAGTGGGCATCCCTGGGGGCCATGATTGCCAAGCGAGATATTGCTCAGTTGTGGGGGTCCCAGAGGCCTCCTACAGTGGACTTATGGAAGGAAAACATGGACTGGTGTATGTTCAGGGAAAAGACTGTGTACTTAGCCAGGGGCCGTCCCCGGAAGTGGTGCAGAGTGTGGGGACCTTGAAATAGTTATCGTGGAAATATATGTATACCGCCTGTAATTGACAACACTGATGCTCCACCTTTCCCCTGACCCATACATTTTGACCATTCTCCTGTATTGTTATTATATTTGACCCTTGTCCCCCCATCCCCTTTCTTTCTATTGATTGCTGTTCAGTGTATTTTCCCTCCCTTAATTGAACTGGCACTTTGTATAACATGTTTCATGCCTTGCTTGTTTGTATATTTCAATAAAAAGAAACAAAAACAAAATTCCACACCACTATGGACTGGACACAACCGACTCACTGGGCAGAGCAGTTTTGTCAACAGTGGCCCTTGGACACCACACCTGGCTGAGAACGTCTGTTTTTTCAGGGGATTTCCAAGCTTCCCCCATGGACATGCCCTTTGATGGCACCCATCTCTTCAGAGACAGGGCAGACTCAGCCCTGGAGTGCTATATGAACACTTAGGCTATGGCCAAGTCCTTGGGCCTCTCGGCTGCCTTATATCATCACCAGTCCGCCTTTATCTCATTTCTTGGCCTCAGATGGGTCTTTTAATCAGCCCAACCCTATCCCAGCCACCCGGCTGCACAAGCTCTAAGCCTCTGTGTGGACAAGGGTTTAGTTACTACCAGCCTTGTGGGTTGTGTAGCTAGCGGTCTGGTTCAGCCCAAACCCCCCCACCTTCCCGGCAGCTCCAGTCTCTAGACCTTCCTTTATTTTTAAATTGCCTTTATTACTTTTCCAATATCAACAAACAAACAACAATAGCAGACTGTTGGAGATCACATTACGGTAGCATAGCATACGTTTTAATTAGTTATATTAGTGATAACGGATAATCATCACATGTAGTTAACGGGGAAACATGATACAGAATTGAAAATTATGAGCGGGAATGGAAAGGGAAGACCACTCGGTCCCCCCGAACGTATGGATGGGTGCCCCGATCCCCCCGGGAAACTGTTGTGGGCGGGGGGCGTGTCTAGGCTGGTATGCCCAATGTGGTGTAGCCGGAGCACGCCCTTCCCGCCCAGAAGGGGTTGTCCTAGACACCCGCCCGGAAGTCCGCGCACGGATGGGCGTACCTGAGGTGGGCCCCTGCCCTCCTGCAGATGGATAAATAGAGCGGGAATCCAACGAAGCTTCCTCTTGTTCCAGTGCCCTGAAGGCTGCACCACTCGTCGCTCGTGAGCCCTCGAAGGAACAAGCGGCAATTTTGAGAACTTGTAATCTTTGTTGTTTCTCTTTTAGTGTCAGGCGTGTGGAAGATCTAGTACCTTGTGGATCAAGTCGGACGGAGTAACCGAAGGCATGTCTGGCAAAAAAGCGGGAAAGAGCTCCGAGATGGAGAAGATGCTACGCACCTTGGTGAACCGAGTAGCGGTGATGGACCGAAAATTGGGTAAAGTGGATGCGATCGGTCGGGGCTTAGCGGATGTCAAGAAGCAGATTGCAGCACAGAACAACCTCTCGGGCGGCCTAAAAAGGTAATAGGGCCGGCCTTGCCGGATGTCGCCCCAGAGGGTAAGGGTAAGAGGAATAAGAGGAGGGCGGGTTCCAGGGAGGTCCCAGCCCCAGAGGTGCCCCCAGCGAGCCCGGGCCTCATTAACCCAGTCGCGCCGGTGGATAGCCCGGTACCAGGTCCGGACGTGGGTTTACCAATCCCCGTAGTGATAACGCCAGTTGAGGATGACCAAATGCCCCCAGAACTGGCCCATCAGTTAGCTGCAGTATTACCTTGGCTAAAGAAGAAAACAGGGGGATCAGTGGCTGCGGGGGATCCGGCTGAGGAAGCCAGACTAATCATTAAGCAGTTGCGGCAGTCAAGGGAGGCCGGGACAGCGAATGTACCTTGTATTCCCCCACAGGTAGCGACGGGGGTCACAACGGATGGTCGAGCGAAGACAACGGACACGGCGGCTGAAGAGACCATTGACATTGGTGGGGGAGAGTTCAGTGCCTTCAAGGCGGGAACGTTTGTCTCAGCACATTCCGGCGGCCACGAAGGAAATGATATGGGGGGACAAATACATTAATATGTTTTCACTGTTGACTGACCATCGTGAGGTGGAATATGCAAAGACCCAGAAAGATTTGTGGCACCCCAGCATATGGCGGGCCAAGATGGCGGAATTTAGGGTCGATGAGACCATGGTGAACTGGGTCAAGGCCTTTTCTATCTTTACGGCAGTAATGGGGGAGCGTAAACCTAAAGTGTTGCCCGACTTATCATGTTACCAGAACAGGATCATGAATTTCTATGCAATGTACGGGGGAAATGAATGGAAGGGTTATGACGTTAACTTTAGAAAAGCAAAAGAGTTTAACGAGGACTTAACATGGGATTGTCTGGACACGGTGTCATGGCATAATCAGCGTTGCCGGGACCAGCAGGTACGTCAGTGCCAAGCACGAGCGGGTCTGGGACATTCCAGCAGAGACCGGCACAACCCTTTCGGGCGAACGCCGGGGGGGAATCACATCCCAAGTCCGGCGGGAATGGAGGCAAGCGTGGGGTTTGTTGGGGTTTCAACAAGGGAACCTGTAACAGGCCTCAAGGAACATGTAGGTTCCGGCATGCTTGTTCGGGCTGTGGGAATTCCTCATACCCAGAACTTAGCTGTAGATCCAAGTCCAATGGTGCGGGAGGAAAGGGGGGATCCAAGCAGGATTAAAGTGGTGCTTTGGAAGCAAAAATCTTCGCCCATCGATATTTTGGCTTTGACCCCCTGGCTGAACCGATACCCAGATCATGTATCCGCCGGGATTTTGAGGAATGGCTTTCTGTATGGCTTCGAAATCCCGGCGGGAAATTTTCGGGGGAGCCCCTTCTGTAAGAATCAACTATCTATTCAACAGAACCCGGCGGTGGCCGCCAAGAAAATAGCGAAAGAGGTCAGCTTGGGACGGTGTCTTGACAGGCTTTTTGGCCCTAGTTGGCAGTGATAAAGACTTTAATCTTGCTCACATCTAGGATATGTATTCCTAGCTTGTGTTGGCCCTTTTAAGCCCTTTCTTCCAGACATAGAAGAGGCCATCTATTGCCTATTGGCTTTGGCCTTTCATTATTGTTTATAGTAGAGGTTGGATCCTGTGGTCCTGACTTTATATTACACATTGGTATGGTTTATGTAGGTACTCTGACAGAGCTAAGGGTTATTTCATCCTTCTCAGGCCTACAAGGCCCAGAACTAGAGAGACTCCATTTTGATGGAGCTGAGAGGCTTCAAGGGAAAAGGTAATATTTTGGTTTTGAGCTGTTGTTCGCCCTAAGCGAACCGGAGAGAACCGTCCAGAGCTGAATCTAATCAGGAAGTGTCTCTGGGCTCAGGTCTCTAGACGAAACAAGCAGCTGGTCACTGTGGGAGCGTCTAGCGCAAGGAGCCTGGTACATGGGATCGGTGGGAGGAAGCTGCTGGCTGGAACTTTCCATGAGGAGACAGCATTCCATATTAGTGAAGTGCAGAGGCGGAGTCAGTTGGTTGAGTTGGAGGAGCGGAATCGAGTTGAGCTGGAGTGGTAGAAGCAGTGGAGTTGAATTGGAGGAGCAGAGTGTGTTGGTAGAGTTGGAGGAGTGGAATTGCAGGAGGAGAAGAGACAGAAAATGCTTGGAACAGAGAGAAGACAAACAGACAGTCAGTGAGCTGGAACTGAAGGAAGCAGTCAGAAGCAGTTACTTATCAGGAGGAGTTGTGAATAGCTGGAGTCTGAAGTAATGCCTTTTAGAAGAGACTGAAGTTATATCGTGGATTAACCTGTGGGAGCAGCTGGAGTTAATTGGACATTGGCACAGAGACTTTACCCAGAGTGAACAAGCTAGTGGAATGAACAGTTATCAGAGCGGCAGAAACCATTAGATTGAAGTTGGAAGGTGGAGAGAGTCCGTGGGGGAGAGAAATCCAGTGCAAAGTGATCAGCGCAGAGGTGTGCCCAAGAGTGCAGGAGAGAATCTAAGACGAGCTAAGGCACAGACGAGAGAGGAACCCAGATGACAGCTAGAGCAAGACTTCATACCCCTCAGGTGATATCCTTCTGTATTTACAAACCTTAACATTGTCCCTGTATGTCTAATCCTTTTCTTTCAGCGGTGTGTTAAAAGTTCCTGTTACCCCGCAGATAACCTTGTACTGTATGTCTTATCCTTTTCTTTCAGGGGTGTGTTAAAGTTCCTGTTAGTTATAGAGACCCGGCAGATCTGTGTATGTGTATTTCATCATTGTTGTAATAAAGATGTCCCAGTTCTTAGTGAACTAGTGTGCATGTGTTGTTCTTATGATAGAGAGCGTTTTTATTCCTGCAAACAGAGTGTCTCCTATTCTCAGAGCACAGGTAACCTTTTCTTCTAGTCAGATGTTACAGCCAGAACAGATGCTGCCCCTGATCCGGTAAGTCTGAACAAGTAGGGAGAGAGAGGAGCCCTTGAGCTAGGGAATTGTTGACACTAAGTGATTCGGCCATCCCATAATATTATTGTAGTAGCGAACCCTTAGTGAATAGTGAGAGAGACTTCCCAGCATAGAGAGACAGAGAGCTAAAGGTATTCATAGGAAAGTGGTCGTAATTGGTAAGTGGCGTTAGTGAGAGCACTGATTGTGGTCAGTGTGTAGATCTGCCGGATTGTGGATCGTGTGTGAATGAGAGCACTGATTGTGGTCAGTGTGTAGATCTGCGGGATTGTGGATCGTGTGTGAATGAGAGCACTGGGACTCAGGCCCGTGTGTAGACACGCCGAATTGCGTGTCGAGTGAGCACTGAGGGAGATCAGTGTGTAAGAGTACATAATCAGAACTGCCCCAGGGTAGATTAGTCTGGACCCATGTGGTCGCGAGACTATGAGGTATGAGTGTGGTGTAGGGCACGGATGTCCTTAGTAATCAGTGAGTATTCTTAGTATCCCTATAGATTTAGTGGTGTTTCTGATGATATGAGCTTGTATATTGCGAGTTCCCCATCCTCAGGTAGGTACCCAGGTGCCTGTATAGATGGTCCTGAGGAGGGAGGTGGTTACGTTCCGGCTGGCTTGGAGGGGCTCTCAGGAGCTGATCCCATCTGGTCCAAAAATCCAGTCGTTACAGACGGGTAGCGGGGCCGTTTGCATGCCCGCCAGTTGCGGAATTTGTGTGTTCACCTCTAGGAGTGGTTCCGAAGAAGGACCCGGGGGAGTATAGACTCATTCACAATCTGTCGGCCCGAAGGGGGCCTCGGTGAATGAGGCTATTGACCCTGAGGTATGCTCAGTTTGATACGCATCGTTCGACGATGCCGTCGATCTACTGAATCGCACTGATGGCGAAATCAGACATCGAATCGGCATTCAGGTTGCTCCCGGTACACCCTCGGGACCAGCGCTTGCTGGGATTCACGTTCCAAGGGAAGTATTACATGGATAAATGTATGCCCATGGGTTGTTCAATTTCATGTGCCTATTTTGAAATGTTCAGCTCCTTTTTGGAATGGGCATTCACCGAGGCCACTGGGCATAGACAGGTGATGCACTATTTAGATGACTTCCTTTTTCTAGGTGCGGCAGACACTACGGAATGTGCACAAACACTGCAGGACTTCTGCACACTCATGCGGGAGTTTGGGGTCCCTTTGGTGCCAGGTAAGACGGTGGGGCCATCAACCTCACTTGAGTTTCTGGGAATTGAGCTAGACTCAGTGGAGGGGTGTTTCCGTCTGCCAATTGAGAAGGTGGCCAAGTTCAGGGCTTCCTTAATACAATGTCTCAGTAGGGACAAGGTGACCCTACACCAGTTACAACAGACAGTGGGCCAGCTTAATTTTGCCCTAAAGGTGATACCGATGGCTCGCCCCTTCTCACGTTCCATTGCACAAGCTATGGTAGGCCTCAAGAAAGGACACCACCGCACGAGACTGTCGGCAGAGGTTCGCCAGGACATGCGCATTTGGTAGGCATTCCTGGCGGACTTCAACGGTCGGGTGGCGTGGAACAAACCCCTAGCATCGTCTGACGAACTGGGCTTGTGGACCGACTCAGCTGGGAGTGTGGGATTTGGCGAAATCTTTGGTAACCGATGGTCGGCGCAAGTATGGCCAACGTGGTGGCACTCCAGTGGCCTAACAGGTAACATTGGGTTCTTGGAGCTATTTCCCATTTCGGTGGCTCTGTTGGCATGGCCGGAAGACTTTAGGGACCGCTCAGTGGTGTTTTGGTCAGATAACATGACGGTGGTCGAGTGCATTAATCACCAGACAGCACGCTGCAAGTGGATCTTGCGACTGTTGAAAGAAATTGTATTGCGATGCATGAGATTGAATGTACAATTCAGGGCAAAACATGTGCCAGGTGTACTGAATAATGCAGCTGATGCACTCTCTCGTTCACACATGCAGACTTTCAGGCGTTATCTACCCACAGTGGAACTAGTGGTGGCACCGTTCCCCGAAGCACTATGGCAGATTGGTGCCCCGGATTACAAGACCTCGTGGCAGCCAGCTTAGCGCCCAGGACAAGGAAAGCTTATGAGGGAGCGTTTTGTTCATACTGCACCTTTTTAGGGCCGGTGGGGAGGCATAGCTGGGTGCGGGAAGAATCCTTCCTAGGGTTCTTGGTGGCACTTCATAAGGAAGGCCGATCAGCGGCAACTGCCAACAGACATAGGGCATCCATATCATTCATGGCACAGCTCCATGGGATACGGGACCCGACGGGTTCCTTCTTAGTCAGGAAGGCGCTCCGCGGTTGGCAGCGCCTGGAAGGTCGCAGACAAGACACAAGGTACCCGATTGGTTTAGAAAGATTGTCCTTGCTATTAGCAAAACTGGATGAGACATGCTCCTCCCCTTCCGAAGTAATTCTGTTCCGAGCGGCTTTCGCATTGGCATTCCATGGGGCCATGCGGGTAAGTGAACTCGTAGCAAGAAACAAGCAGGATGTGGAGGGAGGTTTATGCAGGGATCATGTTCAAATACGAGGTGATTCTATGTTGATCTTGATAGCCAGGTCCAAGACAGACCAGGAAGCTTTGGGGAGTAGTGTTGTGTTGCAGCGCGCCCGAGGGAGCCCCAGTTGTCCCATAAGGTATTTGGAGGACTACCTGGCACAGAGGTCGGCGACATGGGGGGGGAGCCTGCTTAGACACAAGGACGGCACACCGTTGACGAAATTCCAGTTTCGGAGGGTGCTGGCAATTACGATTGCTGCGGCGGGCTTGAACCCGTGCGATTTCGGGACCCACTCATTCCGAATAGGGGCCACTACTGAGGCTACAGCTCGGGGTCTGGGTGCGGAAGAAGTGAAACAGTTAGGCCGTTGGTCCTCGAACTGTTTCAAGAGGTATGTGCGACTGCACATGTTGTAAAAGACTGATGAAATGCACTCACGCTTGTTGTCTTTTGTTTGGATTACAGTTTCGCAAGCCTGTGACGCGGGCGGAATTTGGGATCGACCCAACACCAGAGGACCCGCGGTCAAGGAGAACCGACTGGAGATCAAGTGGTATGGGTCGTGGGCCACTCATACGTGAGGCGCGCCGGGGACGTATTCATGGCAGGTGACGCGACTCACGCATCTGGGGAATACGGGTTTAGAGTGACCTTCCATGGGAAGGGAGGCCTCTATTTTGACAAATTTCAAACCTTTGTGGAGGGACTCTTAGGGCGGCAAAGGTCACTGCCATTTGTAATCATAGTGCACCTGGGAGGCAATGACTTGGTAAGACTGGGAAGACGGGTGTTAGTGGAACACATATTGTCGGCAGTCAGCTGGTTGGCTAGGAGGCTCCCGGGGTGTACGATTGCCTGGTCCCACATGATCCCCAGGAGAATCTGGCGGGGGGGAATCTCTGTAACGGCGTTGAACCACTCAGTAAAGAGGGTCAACAACAAAATTGAGAAGTTGTTTCGCTCCGCGCATTTGCAAAGCATTCCCCATGGGTGTATTCGGGGCGATCACTGTTACTTGAATGATGGGGTTCACCTGTCCAGGGCTGGGAATGATTTACTCATAGGAGACTTCATAGCATGGCTAGTGGGATTAAGGAGACATGACCTTTAGGAGGTGTGGGGGGCCGGATAGTCGGTCAACTATCCGGCCTGTGGCGGTAAGGTCATGATCGGTGAGCAGTGATTTCAAGGTCCCTAGGGGGGGCGCCACCCAGTACGGATGGGAGCGCCCGGGGCGAGGCGGCCATTGGCCCCTCCCACGGGGAGGCGGCACCCACTACGGATGGGTCACCTAGGGGGAGACGGCCATAGGCCCCTCCCACGGGGAGACGGCTATATGCCCCTCCTACGAATTTCCCGGGGGCTGGATATCCGCTACGGCGGAAAGAAGTGTGGGGAAGGAGGGGGGGTCCACGCTGTCCTTCTTACGGATACCTCGCACGAGAACTCGGACGACCTTTAAGATGGCGTCGAGTGAAATGGGGCCCCCACGACAAGGGAAGTTACAGTTGGCAGCGAGGGATGCCCAGACGTGGGTCCCAGGCACTCCACACCACTTGGAGTCAAGCTAGCCGGGCTGATGAGAGGTGTTACCTCGAAACCGGTCCGGTCCTCGGATGCTTGATTCCGTTCTGGGAAGGACATGGCTTTTGTAGTTCGGACTGGACTGTTCCCATGGGGCACAGGGTCAGAGCTGATTTGCATATCGCCATTGTCTAACCCAGGGTGGTGTGGAGTGCAAAAAAACGATGGATTTGGGCCCAGATCTTTGGACTGGGGTGAATGTGTGACATTGATCCACATTCGGTCCATCACCTGTTGTGTTTGCAATTACCGCCATAAGTGCGCTGGGGATGCCCAGACGTGGGTCCCAGGCACTCCACACCACTTGGAGTCAAGCTAGCCGGGCTGATGAGAGGTGTTACCTCGAAACCGGTCCGGTCCTCGGATGCTTGATTCCGTTCTGGGAAGGACATGGCTTTTGTAGTTCGGACTGGACTGTTCCCATGGGGCACAGGGTCAGAGCTGATTTGCATATCGCCATTGTCTAACCCAGGGTGGTGTGGAGTGCAAAAAAACGATGGATTTGGGCCCAGATATTTGGACTGGGGTGAATGTGTGACATTGATCCACATTCGGTCCATCACCTGTTGTGTTTGCAATTACCGCCATAAGTGCGCTGGGGATGCCCAGACGTGGGTCCCAGGCACTCCACACCACTTGGAGTCAAGCTAGCCGGGCTGATGAGAGGTGTTACCTCGAAACCGGTCCGGTCCTCGGATGCTTGATTCCGTTCTGGGAAGGACATGGCTTTTGTAGTTCGGACTGGACTGTTCCCATGGGGCACAGGGTCAGAGCTGATTTGCATATCGCCATTGTCTAACCCAGGGTGGTGTGGAGTGCAAAAAAACGATGGATTTGGGCCCAGATCTTTGGACTGGGGTGAATGTGTGACATTGATCCACATTCGGTCCATCACCTGTTGTGTTTGCAACTTACACCGTGAGGGCGGGAATTTGGTAGTAGGGATCTGACACCGGTTAACACCTTGCCGTTGGCCCTTAATACTAGGATGTACAATTTTATTTTAGAATGTTATGCATTTTCAGGATGCTAGACTCGGCTAGGAAACCTTTGTATTAGAGATTTGTTAAGGTTAGCCAAAGAACTTGTCTTAATCAAAATGTAATGGAAGTAAAATTGTTCATGATTCATGAAACGTTTTAATTTAAAGTTTTAAATTTTGTTTCATATTTTAATAAATACGGCCGGGGGGGTAACTCCCCCCCGCCTTCCAAAAGTTCAAACTTGTGTCTGTCTCCTCCCATGGGGAATTGGTGTTGGGAGGGGGTGGCGGGCATCCCGGCCCATATGGAAAGGAAAGACCACTCGGTCCCCCCGAACGTATGGATGGGTGCCCCGATCCCCCCGGAAAACCTCTGTGGGCGGGGGGCGTGTCTCGGCTGGTATGCCCAAAGCGGCGTAGCCGGAGCACGCCCTTCCCGCCCAGAAGGGGTTGTCCTAGACACCCGCCCGGAAGTCCGCGCACGGATGGGCGTACCTGAGGTGGGCCCCGCCCTCCCGCAGATGGATAAATAGAGCGGGAATCCAACAAAGCTTCCTCTTGTTCCAGTGCTCTGAAGGCTGCACCACTCGTCGCTCGTTAGCCCTCGAAGGAACAAGCGGCAATTTTGACCCACCCACCAACCCCCTTTTTTGGCAATAATTTTTGAATAAAGTAATTGTTGGTGAATATTCGAATGTATTAAAAAGATACAGTAATTTTGCATCATGGATGTATGCCTTTGATTGAATAGATGTTTGTAGGCCTTTTTTCCTTTGTAGAAACGTAGAGGAATGGATCAAATAAGAAAAATTGTCTTGTGCATTAGGACTTTTTTCCCTTTGTAGCAATGTCAAAGTTGATGAACTGTCAAGCTGTTGCAGACTAGGCGTATTTTCTTTCCTTAGTAGGTAAAACAACTGTCATATTTATTTTGGTCGGGCGGTAAGGTCATGATCGGTGAGCAGTGATTTCAAGGTCCCTAGGGGGGGCGCCACCCAGTACGGATGGGAGCGCCCGGGGGGAGGTGGCCATTGGCCCCTCCCACGGGGAGGCGGCACCCACTACGGATGGGTCGCCTAGGGGGAGACGGCCAGAGCCCCTCCCAGGGGGAGACGGCTATATGCCCCTCCTACGAATTTCCCGGGGGCCGGATATCCGCTACGGCGGAAGAGAGTGTGGGGAAGGGGGGGAGTCCACGCTGTCCTTCTTACGGATACCTCGCACGAGAACTCGGACGACCTTTAAGATGGCATCGAGTGAAAGGGGGCCCCCATGACAAGGGAAGTTACAGTTGGCAGCAAGGGTAAAGTCCTCTGCGCATGCGCCACTCACACCGTGAGGGCGGGAATTTGGTAGTAGGGATCTGACACCGGTTAAGACCTTGCCGTTGGCCCTTAATGCTAGGATGTACAATTTTATTTTAGAATGTTATGCATTTTCAGGATGCTAGACTCGGCTAGGAAACCTTTGTATTAGAGATTTGTTAAGGTTAGCCAAAGAACTTGTCTTCATCAAAATGTTGTAATTGGCCCGGCCGCGTTAGCGATTAGCTGAACCTACACGTTGTCCTCCTTAACTTGGCTATATATGAAAACGCCATTTTGAATGTTGCAGCGGCCATCTTAGATCATGAGCGGCCTCGTGGCCGACGTGCCCTTTAGTCCGTTGTCCGTTCCGCTGACCACTCCTATCTGCCCAGCAACAGGCTATTTTTAGTACTGGTCAAGTCGCACATGCGCAGTTCCCACTGACCCGTAAACCTTCTGGAATGTGCACCAAACTGACCAGCGGAGTTGTGCCCCCTCCAATGAGCTGGCAGTATTCCAAAACATGACCATATATGTCCTTAAATGTGTCTTAAACTTGTGCCGCCTATCTTTTATTACCCCAAAACTGTATATAAACGGGGTCACACCGGTGTTCGGGGTGATACCTCTTGCATTACCGAAGGGTGCTGTTTGAGTGTACCACCACCCCATGGGGTCTTAATAAACTTGTTATTTGCCTTTTACAGCTTCCGTGCCAACAGTTCTTGAATGTAACAGGGTTATCTTGGGAGTGTGTAGGCCTTGGGAACCCCGAATTACTTCAATTGGCGACCACGAAGGGACTCATCGGCGACTCGGATGCCCGAAGGAGAGGTCGTAACGAAGGCTTGGAAACCCGCCATGGGCGCGCGTTGCCACGAGTGACCCGAGTCTTGGCTGCCACGGTGTTTTTTCCTTTCCTTCCGATCTGACCTTCCAGGTGGCGCCGGTCTCCGACTGAGTTCCGAAGTGTCTGCATCGCTGAGAAAGTGCCGTTTGGCTGATTTGGCTTACAAGACCTTGGCAGTTGGAATCTGGACATTTGGGAACTTGGGTAAGCGTCGTGATCGGTAAGGCAGTCTTTGGACGCTTACTGAGGTTCTATGATCTGTGTTCGGTAAGGTAGTCTTCGGACGCTTACTGAAAATCTGTGCTTTGTGACCGGTAAGGTAGTCCCCGGACGCTTGCCGAAGTCCTATGATCTTTGATTTGAGTTAGCTAACATTGTGAATTTGTGATCTTTGAACTTATATGTGTAGTGCACTTCACATAGGCAGGCATGTAGAGATGTTTCTCTAACTTTGTTTTTTTTCCTTTGAGCGGCACAATCGTGTGGGGAACTGTAAGTGCCATTTTGTCTGGTGTCACGCTTTCGTGATACTTTTTGAACATGCCTGTTTTCAGCACACTCCGAGGAATGTGTTGTCTTGGTGAGGGTACCTCAATTAGGTTAGCGGAATCACAGCCGGCTCCCCCAGAGGGAACCCCAAATAGGGACATGTACGTAAAATTCGGCCTTCCCCCTATTATGTACAGTAAATTATGGCATAAATACACCAAGGCCGATCCTGAATTGCAATGGCCTCTACACGGGTCGTATGATTTGAGTAAAATACAATTTGTAGAGCAATGTATGTTTCAACGCAGGTCTAGACAAAACATGTTTGATTGTGTGCGAATGTGGGAGAAAGCGGCGCGTGAGCGAATGAAGCGTGAGGTTGCCTTGGCGGACAAAGAGCAGCGCAAGGCTGCTCGGGATAAGGCTTTACAGCTTGAGGAAAAGGAGGCTCAGGAGAAGAAAGAAAGGGAGGAACGGGAACGTAACTTGCAAACGACTGGTCAATTTCCTATTCGTCGACCACTCTATCCTGTCCTTAATAATGAAATTGATGATTTTTCTTTGTTAGATCGGTCACCGCCTCCGTACGTTCCGCCGACGGCTCCGGCTGCAGATCCCGAGGGTGATGGACAGGATTCGTTGAGCAAGAAGGGGGTATCGGCTCTCAGGTTTACTGCGGAGAGGTCCGCTCATTTACGTAGTTGGGCTCGTAAAGTGAATAAGCATTGTGTTACCCAGGAGCAGTTGTTAACAGAAAAGAAAGGGTGGTCGGATCTTGAATTCATGTATTTTCTGTCCAGTCTGGCGGATGAAGTTGTAAATGCATATCGTGATCTTTCTGATACGTTAGAGCCTAAAGTGTTGTCGGTGCATCGTGAGAATTTAGCTAAAGGTGATTTTGATCTTTCAGATGTTGACGACCTGTTCAAGCAATTGATCAAGCTGCGGGATGAGACAACCCAATTGCGGGAGGAACGGAAACGGAGGCAAAAGGAGTCCGAATCGGAGAATAAGGGGCGGGCTAAGGAGTGTTCTCTCCGTGGTTCAGATAAGAGTTCTGCGTTGCATGTTATGCCTATGCGTGAAGCCGCGCCTTTGTATGTTCCACCAAAGGGGGAAGGTACGGATGATGATAAATTGTCAAAGGATGCGAAAGGGTATTTTGTGTATAATTGGGTATATACGCCATGGAATAGAGCAGATGTCATGGCATTGAAAAATTCGTTACCTGATCTTCGGAAGAATCCGGCGGCATTTTATGAGGGAGTAGAGGGGGCTATATCGTCTTGTGTGATGACTCTGGTGGATATAGACTTGTTTTTTGGGCTAATATTACCACCCGATATGTGGAGGCAGATTCGTAAAAATAATGATGAAACGGTACTGGGGGGGACGTGGAAGGAAATAAATGCCGCAGATTTAGACAGAGAACCAGCCTGTAAGCCTTGCCAGTTGATTCTAGATCTGCCGGCAGCTATCTTGAATAAATTAAAAACGCTTGTTCCCTCCAAAAAGATTGATTGGACTATGCTAACATCGTGCAAGCAGAAACCCGATGAAACGGTTTCGGATTTCTTTACACGCTTCGAGGAAGCTTTTCATGATTACAGTGGTCAATCTTTAACAGATGATACGGGTCGGCATTTGTTTGTAGATAAGTATGTAGCTAATCTCCTTCCACAGATTGCAAAGCGATTGAAGTCGAGTGAAAGTTCCTGGGCCACGGTGACCCCTGCGTCTTTGTTAACTATGGCTCAGTATTATGAGCGGCAGGAAGTGGAGGCTAAAGAAAGTGTAGAGAAAAAGGCGAAGGAATTGAAAACGAAGGTGATGTTGGCGCAAGTTCGGGGAACACAGGGTAGAGGGAATGATAGAGGTAGACGAGGTGGAGGAAACGCATCGTATGGTCGTACGGATATTGCGGAGGATCAGTGTGCTTATTGTAAGGAGTTTGGGCATTGGGCCGAAGATTGTCCGGTACTTCGTGAACAGCGTAGTCAGCGTGGTCGAGGAAGCGGAAGGTCGAGAGGAGGTTATACTGGAGCGAGGGGTAGCGGAGGTGATCGTAGACAGGTTGAGGAGAGGGGCCGTGGCCAGGACGAATGAAATACGTTTGATAGACGGAATCAATATCAGATCTTGGAAGGAGCGAATGTGGAACACCAGGATTACGTGCATGCATAGGATTGCGTAGGATGGGGTAAGGAATCAGTTGAAGTGCCAGTAGATCAGCAAGGTCCATATGTAACAGCGGGTATTTTGGGTTCTACTGATCAATTTCTAGTCGACACAGGAGCTACTCGTAGCGCTCTGTCGAAAAACTTGGTTCCGAGGGCTCCCCTGTCTGGCGAAATGATTACGTGTGTAGGGTTTGATGGCACACCCTCCCCCAGCCCATTGTCCAAGCCCCTTGCACTATGCATTGACAAATAGTTTAGCTTTGGTCAATTTTTGTTATCACCCCATACCCCAGACAATATCCTGGGGATTGATTTGCTTAAATATTTTCGAGCAACAATACGCTGCGCTCCAGAGGGAGTGCGGGTTATTCTGAACGACAATTACCCTGACCCTGATGATTGCCCTGACCCTGACAGATTTTATGCCATTTTAGACATCCCTGCTCTGGCTTCCCTGCCGCACACGTTGTGGGCGACCTCAGATACGGATGTGGGAGAGATGCGCATTCCACCAATACACATTACTGTTAAGGAGGGGGCTCCTCTACCACGAGTGCCACAGTATAAGATTTCGAGAGAGGGTGAAATTGCACTGACTCACATTGTTCAGGATTTGATTTCTGCGGTGGTGGTGGAGGAGGTCCCTTATAATGTTTGTAACAGCCCTATTCTACCGATTCTTAAGAGAGACACTGATGGCAAGATCTATCGATTTATTATCGATTTGCGAGAGATTAACAAAATTGTCATTCCCCAATATCCGGTGGTGTCTGATATTACGACCTTGCTCACCTTAGTTCCACCGACAGCCACCACCTTTAGCGTTATTGATTTAAAGAATGCGTTCTTTTCCATCCCTGTTCATCCTGATAGCAGATATCTGTTTGGTTTTACGCTCAATAATAAATCGTATAGATTTTGCCGTGTTCCCCAAGGATATACTGAAAGTCCTAGCATCTATAGCCAGGCTTTGAAAAGGCAGCTAGATTCGTTTAAATTGCAGTCCGGCGTAGCGCTCATCCAGTATGTGGATGACCTTCTGCTTGCCGCTGACTCCTATGCACAATGCGAACAGAGTACACTTGCGTTGCTTTCCTTTTTGGCGCAAAACAATCACAAGGTTTCGAAGAAGAAGCTCCAATACTGTAGACCCCAGGTGACGTACCTCGGTCATCTGTTGTCTAAGGAGGGGCGTGCATTAACATCTGATCGAATTCAAGCAATCTTAGACACACCAGTCCCCCGCACCCAGAGAGATGTACGTGCCTTTATAGGGTTGACGTCCTTTTGTAGGCAATGGATCATGGGTTTTTCACATATCATAAAACCTTTGTTAGCATTACTGTCCAAAGCTACACCAATGCCTCTTGAGTGGACAGATGAATGTCAGAAAGCTTTTGAGCAGTTGAGGCAGGCCCTTTGTTCCGCACCCGTGTTAGGTACACCAGACTATACGAAACTTTTCACATTGTATGTGCATGAGAATGATGGGTGTGCGTTGTCAGTGTTAGTGCAATTACACGGGGATAAGCAGAGACCATGTGCATACTTCTCTGCAATTTTGGATCCTGTAGCACGAGGGTTGCCAGGGTGTTTTCGAGCGGTAGCAGCAACTGCAGTAGCCATACGACAGAGTGAGGGAATAGTGTTATCACACAAATTGTTGGTATTAGTTCCTCACGCAGTAGACGCCCTGTTAAACCAAACTAAGACCCAATATCTCACGAGTGCACGGCTAACAGGATACGAGCTGACACTCTTGGCGCCACATATTACATTGAAAAGATGCGCTACTTTGAACCCTGCCACTTTATTGCCCTATCCGGCCGAGGAGGGTCAGGAAGAAAAACATCATGACTGTGTTTTCCTGACCGAGGAACAGACAAAGGGTCGTGTTGACTTACAGGATGTGCCACTTCCAGATGTGGATGGGGAACTGTGGGTTGATGGATCGTGCCTAAGGCTGCCAGATGGCACGACTTCCGCAGCATATGCGATCACGACACTTAAGACAGTGGTAGAAACAGCTAGGATACCACAAAAATCAGCTCAGGCAGCAGAGCTGATAGCTTTAACAAGAGCCTGTGAATTGAGTGCCGGATTATGTGTGAACATATACACGGACAGCCGGTATGCTTTTGGAGTGGCCCATGATTTCGGGCTTCTTTGGAGAGAACGTGGGTTTCTGACATCGCACGGAGAGCACATTATGCACGGAGAGCTAGTGCGTGATCTCCTAAATGCGTTGCTTGGCCCTAAGAAAGTAGCGATAGTAAAGTGCAGTGCCCATAAAAAGATTACAGATAGAGTGGGTCAAGGAAATGCCTTTGCAGACAGTATAGCAAGGCAAACGGCTATGTCCCGAACTAGCTCCCCCATGTACGTGGTACAATCACAGGCTGAGCGATGGAATGATGCTAGAGCAGAGATACGGGATATCCAAAAATCAGCCACAGAATCTGAAGTTGCGGCTTGGGCAGCAGATGGGGTACTAGATGACGAGGGTTGTTGGAGAAGCAAAGACATGGAGAAGTGGAAATTGCCTGCGGCTTACTTACAGGCGATGGTCCAGATGACACATGGACTGGCTCATGTCGGAGCTCTTGCAATAACTCGGCTTTTAACACGAGTTTGGGAACATCCCGAGATTGCTAATACTGCAACGAGAGTAGTGCAGACCTGCCTGGTGTGTTTGCAACACAATCCTGGAAAGGGGACCCATACTCCGAAAGGAGGTTTCGTTCCACCTTCAGCACCATTTGAAGTGCTTCAAATGGATTACATCCAGCTTGAGCGATGCAACCACCTGAAGTACGTCTTAGTGGTGGTGTGTGCTTTTAGCAAATGGGTTGAGGCCTACCCCACGAAAGACAATACAGCTTTGACAACAGCTAAGGTGTTGCTTAAGGAATTCTTTCCTCGCTTTGGAGTTTGTAAATTTTTGTGGAGCGATAATGGGCCCCATTTCGTTGGAAAGATTGTGGAATATGTACTGAAGGGGTTAGGGATTCAGCAAAAATTCCACGCTGTATTCCACCCTCAGTCAGCAGGTTTGGTCGAGCGGTACAATGCCACGTTGAAGCTTAAGCTGGCCAAAATTGTGGCGTCTACATCATTGAAGTGGCCAGATGCGTTGCCGCTGGCACTGCTATCTCTTAGATCAGTACCCCACTCACGAACCGGCCTTACGCCCTATGAGGTGGTGTTTGGCCGCCCTATGAACATTTGGGGGGTGCCCAAGCCGCGATTAATACATGATGTGCCTTGTGTTATGATGAATGATTATTTGGCACGATTAACAAATGATTTGCTCTCTATTCATCAACAGGTTCGAGAAGCGCTCCCTGACAACTCTACTGGAGAAGGCCATGATCTTCGTCCTGGTGATCACGTGATGGTCCGCTCGTTTGAGAGAGCAAGCAGTTTGGAGCCCAGGTGGAAGGGTCCTGAGCAGGTCCTCCTGGCGACCCGCACCGCAGTACGAGTAACAAACAGGAAGCGGTGGGTGCATTCGACACATTGTCGCCGTGTCTCTCCGGATCTGGTGACTCCTGCTGTGTTGACTGATTACAAGGAGATTTTGGAGAAAGAAAAGAGCCCAGC
The DNA here is from genome assembly GCF_964263255.1 of Lissotriton vulgaris. Lineage (NCBI taxonomy): Eukaryota > Metazoa > Chordata > Amphibia > Caudata > Salamandridae > Lissotriton > Lissotriton vulgaris. The sequence goes on from NW_028241739.1 coordinate 28,792, forward strand.
TGTGACGTCGGCCGAAGTGGAGGGAGCCTTCCCGGACCAAACTGCGATTGGGAGAGAGCGCTACAACCTACGCCCACGATAAGAAGATTTTTGTGTCCTTTTTAAATGACTGGTTGGTTACCGCTCCAGGTTTGTGAAACGGAAACCGGGAATTCCAAGGGGGGGGGATCAGTTCTGCCAGAGTAGCGACACCCGTCTTGGCCCGGAGAAGAAAACAACGGCTACCTCGGAGTTCAGCACCGCATTTTTTCTTTTTGTTAGGTATACACGTACGTGTATCTGGGACAATTTGTGAACAATTTGTGCCACTTGTGACTTTGCACTAACTTTCTTGAACTATGGCATTAACGGCATCTCGTGATAGGAAAATATTGGGTGCCTTTCTCTTTGTCTTGACTATTGTGGTGATAGCTGTTATAGCCTGGGTAGTCGAACTTGTGGTGCCTGTACGTGAACATTTGCTGCCGACTACCCCGGCACCGTCTGAACATTTTCATTTTACATTGCCATTCCATGAAGAGCGCCATCGCCAAACATATTTGAATAACAGCTTCATTCAGATTCTTCACCACACGCATAATATGACCAATACTTCTAATTGTTGGGTGTGTGGAATGTTGCCTGGGCACCAGAAAAGAGGGGGCACCCCACTTATTCCACTTCCGTTTTCACACAATGGGTCATGCAACGCCTGGTACACCCTCCTTTTTACTCTGAGATGGCCAACTAAAGGAGGGGTGCTTTTTCGTTTGAATAAAATATGTTTCCATGACAAAGATGGGTTTCCCCGGGCTGAGGGCACACGTTTTGAATGGGAAGAGTACAGGCCTGACAATGTATCTGCCCCACGTGTATATAGCAATCAGCGAAACGTGAATGTATCTAGTGCTCATGTCATAAATGTTATTGCTACCAAAGCCGATTTATGTATTAGAAACAAGGGCACGATTGCAGTGGGGAAGAGTGAATGTAACATTACTCTCACGTTTGATAGCCCGAATGGCATTTCATTTGTTGCATCCCGAAACACATACTTTATCTGTGGAACGAAGGGGTACCATCAGCTCCCAGTGGGGTGGTTGGGCACGTGCTATGTATCGTTTGTGCTACCTCCTGTATTCATTGCCCCTCCAATGTACCACAACGATTACACGTTATATCACGATTTCGTTTTGAACCGGGTTAAACGAACTGTTGCCCTAGAGGACATTGATCAAACGGACACTGCATTACAACAATATGTGGATTTTAATCTGGGACTATTCTCCTTTGTGGGGGCTGCATTGAACAGCCGGAAAATAAGACGACTGACACGCGTTGTCGAGGCTGTTGCGAATGACACTGCCGTTGCTCTGGGAAATATTACCGAGGAACTACAGATTTCCAGAATTGTCACCCTCCAAAACAGAATGGTGTTGGACGTTGTTTTGGCTGATCGGGGGGGGGCATGTAGGATTATCGGAAGCAGCTGTTGCGTATATGTCCCGGACAATTCTCCATCTGTGTATGATGCTATTTCCAAGCTTCATAAAATAGCTGCTGAAATACACCCGGACAATGGAACTTGGACACTTTCAGGATGGTTCTGGTCTACGATTGCAACTTGGGGCTGGAAACTGTTGACAATTCTCTGTATACTTGTGGGAGCAATGTTTTCCATATGTTTATGTATTCAATGTGGTCCAGCTTTATGTTCAATGTGTTTATCAGCTTGTATACCATCAAGACGAGCTCTTGCCCATGATAAAATGATGCTTCACAAGGAGGTAACACAAATAATGTTAATAGACATCGAGGACGAACATTCTGACTATGTTCACTATGAGGTAGATTCAGCTAACCGCTAAAAGGGTCGTCTGTTGTAATTGGCCCGGCCGCGTTAGCGATTAGCTGAACCTACACGTTGTCCTCCTTAACTTGGCTATATATGAAAACGCCATTTTGAATGTTGCAGCGGCCATCTTAGATCATGAGCGGCCTCGTGGCCGACGTGCCCTTTAGTCCGTTGTCCGTTCCGCTGACCACTCCTATCTGCCCAGCAACAGGCTATTTTTAGTACTGGTCAAGTCGCACATGCGCAGTTCCCACTGACCCGTAAACCTTCTGGAATGTGCACCAAACTGACCAGCGGAGTTGTGCCCCCTCCAATGAGCTGGCAGTATTCCAAAACATGACCATATATGTCCTTAAATGTGTCTTAAACTTGTGCCGCCTATCTTTTATTACCCCAAAACTGTATATAAACGGGGTCACACCGGTGTTCGGGGTGATACCTCTTGCATTACCGAAGGGTGCTGTTTGAGTGTACCACCACCCCATGGGGTCTTAATAAACTTGTTATTTGCCTTTTACAGCTTTCGTGCCAACAGTTCTTGAATGTAACAGGGTTATCTTGGGAGTGTGTAGGCCTTGGGAACCCCGAATTACTTCAAAAATGTAATGGAAGTAAAATTGTACATGATTCATGAAACGTTTTAATTTAAAGTTTTAAATTTTGTTTCATATTTTAATAAATATGGCCGGGGGGGTAACTCCCCCCGCCTTCCAAAAGTTCAAACTTGTGTCTGTCTCCTCCCATGGGGAATTGGTGTTGGGAGGGGGTGGCGGGCATCCCGGCCCATATAGTATCACGCATAGGCGTAAAATCCGTTCTGCTTGCGGAATTTGCTGATTTTCAGCAAATTCGCAATCCGCAAACTCTTGCGAATTTGCCGAAAATCCGTAAATTCGCACGCAGCAGATTTTTTTGCTTGATGATACAATATTGCGGCGCACGGCGTTCACTTACTGTCAATCAGCATTTGCAGAGTTGTTTTTCTCCATATTTTGCGTGTGCTGCGCCATTTTGGATCTTGCTGCGGGATCCGGCGGGAGTTTGGCGACCGCTATTACGTCATCGCGGCTTGCCACCTTGCACAGCACGCATCGCGAGAGTTCGCAATTGCGAACACGTAGATGCAGCGGGCAGCAACAATCTCGCACTCGTGAAATTGCAAAATTTGCAATTCTGCACAAGAAATCCACCAGCAAGCAGCATAAACTTTCGGAAAATTATGATTTTTATCAGAATAACTCCTCAGGTTAACATTTGCCTGCACTTTTTTTGTAAGGAGTCCATTGGGGGGGGGGGGGGGGGGGAGGAAGGAAGTGCCCCACAGTCTCCAACTTCCTGTTCCTATCCAACAGGCTCCTCCCCGTGCTTTCTTCATGTGCTGGTCACTTTCATTTGCATCTTGACCTGGAAGGATTACGTTTTTGTGGATGCTGCTGGAGATTTGGATTTGAGGCCTTTTTGACTTTCTTTGGATCACTTTTGGATTAGAAATTTCACAAGTAAGTTTGTTTGGGGCATTACAGTTGCTGCAACTACAATTTTGGAATTTTCGAGTCTTTCTGTGGGGTCTCTTTAATGTAAACATCATGGAGGGCATGGATGGCATGGGATTGTGCTGATTTATGTGTGTTTTTCAATTTTTTTGGCTGCTGTTGGGGCCTTTTGCCCAGGGGTAGTGAGTGGTGCATGGACTGAGTCTTTCTGTGGGGTCTCTTTAATGTAAACATCAAGGAGGGCATGGATGGCATGGGATTGTGCTGATTTTTGTGTGTTTTTCAATTTTTTTGGCTGCTGTTGGGGACTGGCCATGTGGGTCGGGGCCATTTTGAGTGCTGGTACAGGCAGGGCCTGGCCATGTGCAGGGGGCAAGGGGCCATTTTGAAGGCAGGCAGTGTTCTCAGGCCTGCACCCATTTTGCCTAGCTTTCATCCTTTATGCCCAGGGGTAGTGAGTGGTACATGGGCCTAGTCTTTCTGTGGGGTGTCTTTGAATTTAAACATCATTGAGGGCATGGATGGCAAGGGATTGTGCTGATTTGTGTGTGTTTTTCGATTTTTTTGGCTGCTGTTGGGGCCTTTTGCCCAGGGGTAGTGAGTGGTGCATGGACTGAGTCTTTCTGTGGGGTCTCTTTAATGTAAACATCATGGAGGGCATGGATGGCATGGGATTGTGCTGATTTTTGTGTGTTTCTCGATTTTTTTGGCTGCTGTCGGGGCCTTTTGCCCAGGGGTAGTGAGTGGTGCATGGACTGAGTCTTCCTGTGGGGTCTCTTTAATGTAAACATCATGGAGGGCATGGATGGCATGGGATTGTGCTGATTTTTGTGTGTTTTTCGATTTTTTGGGGTGTTGATGGGGACTGGCCATGTGGGTGGGGGCCATTTTGAGTGCTGGTACAAGCAGGGCCTGGCCATGTGCTGGGGGGCAAGGGGCCATTTTGAAGGCATGTAGTGTTCTCAGGCCTGCACCTATTTTGCCTAGCTTTCATACCTTATGCCCAGGGGTACTCAGTGGTGCATGGGCCTAGACTTTCTGTGGGGTGTCTTGAATTTAAACATCATTGAGGGCATGGATGGCATGGGATTGTGGTGATTTATATGTGTTTTTCGACTTTTTGGGGGTGTTGTTGGGACTGGCCATGTGGGTAGGGGCCATTTTGTGTGCTGGTACAGGCAGGCCCTGGCCATGTGCTGTGGGGCAAGGGGCAATTTTGAAGGCAGGCAGTGTTCTCAGGCCTGCACCCATTTTGCCTAGCTTTCATCCTTTATGCCCAGGGGTAGTGAGTGGTGCATGGGCCTAGTCTTTCTGTGGGGTGTCTTGAATTTAAACATCATTTAGAGCATGGATGGCATGGGATTGTGCTGATTTTTGTGAAATGTTCGATTTTTTTGGCTGCTGTTGGGGTCTTTTGCCCAGGGGTAGTGAGTGTTGCATGGACTGAGTCTTTCTGCGGGGTCTCTTTAATGTAAACATCATGGAGGGCATGGATGGCATGGGATTGTGCTGATTTTTGTGTTTTTTTTATTTTTTGGGGTGTTGATGGGGACTGGCCATGTGGGTGGGGGCCATTTTGAGTGCTGGTACAGGCAGGGCCTGGCCATGTGCTGGGGGGCAAGGGGCCATTTTGAAGGCAGGCAGTGTACTCAGGCCTGCACCCATTTTGCCTAGCTTTCATCCTTTATGCCCAGGGGTAGTGAGTGGTGCATGGGCCTAGTCTTTCTGTGGGGTGTCTTGAATTTAAACATCATTGAGGGCATGGATGGCATGGGATTGTGCTGATTATTGTGTGTTTTTCGATTTTTTTGGCTGCTGTTGGGGCCTTGAGCCCAGGGATAGTGAGTGGTGCATGGACTGAGTCTTTCTGTGGGGTCTCTTTAATGTAAACATCATGGAGGGCATGGATGGCATGGGATTGTGCTGATTTTTGTGTGTTTTTCAATTTTTTGGGCTGCTGTTGGGGCCTTTTGCCCAGGGGTAGTGAGTGGTGCATGGACTGAGTCTTTCTGTGGGGTCTCTTTAATGTAAACATCATGGAGGGCATGGATGGCATGGGATTGTGCTGATTTTTGTGTGTTTCTCGACTTATTGGGGGTGTTGTTGGGGCTGGCCATGTATGTGGGGGCCATTTTGAGTGCTGGTACAGGCAGACCCTGGCCATGTGCTGGGGGGGCAAGGGGCCATTTTGAAGGCATGCAGTGTTCTCAGCCCTTCACCCATTTTGCCTAGCTTTCATCCGTTATGCCCAGGGGTAGTGAGTGGTGCATGGGCCTAGTCTTTCTGTGGGGTGTCTTGAAGTTAAACATCATTGAGGGCATGGATGGCATGGGATTGTGCTGATTTTTGTGTGTTTTTCCATTTATTTGGCTGCTGTTGGGGCCTTTTGCCCAGGGCTAGTGAGTGGTGCATGGACTGAGTCTTTCTATGGGGTCTCTTTAATGTAAACATCATAGAGGGCATGGATGGCATGGGATTGTGCTGATTTTTGTGTGTTTCTCGACTTATTGGGGGTGTTGTTGGGGCTGGCCATGTATGTGGGGGCCATTTTGTGTGCTGGTACAGGCAGGGCCTGGCCATGTGCTGGGGGGCAAGGGGCCATTTTGAAGGCAGGCAGTGTTCTCAGGCCTGCACCCATTTTGCCTAGCTTTCATCCATTATGCCCAGGGGTACTCAGTGGTGCATGGGCCTAGACTTTCTGTGGGGTGTCTTGAATTTAAACATCATTGAGGGCATGGATGGCATGGGATTGTGGTGATTTTTGTGTGTTTTTCGATTTTTTTGGCTGCTGTTGGGGCCTTTTGCCCAGGGGTAGTGAGTGGTGCATGGACTGAGTCTTTCTGTGGGGTTTCTTTAATGAAAAAATCATGGACGGCATGGATGGCATGGGATTGTGCTGATTTGTGTGTGTTTTTCGATTTTTTGGGGTGTTGACTTGGACTGGCCATGTGGGTGGGGGCCATTTTGAGTGCTGGTACAGGCAGGGCCTGGCCATGTGCTGGGGGGCAAGGGGCCATTTTGAAGGCAGGCAGTGTTCTCAGGCCTGCACCCATTTTGCCTAGCTTTCATCCATTATGCCCAGGGGTAGTGAGTGGTGCATGGGCCTAGTCTTTCTGTGGGGTCTCTTTAATGTAAACATCATTGAGGGCATGGATGGCATGGGATTGTGCTGATTTTTGTGTGTTTTTCGACTTTTTGCGGTGTATAACTGATGTTCCTCTGTCTTCTATTGCTTTTAGGTGCACAAGAGAACCACCAGTGCCAGGAAGAAGTCCTGCAGCGGTGTGTGCAGCATAACGTCACGCGATGTCACGTGTGGCCACAGACAAGACAACTCTGCAACTCGTGCAACTGCGGCCTGCTGTTCTGACATCTGAAGAAGATGGCCCCCAAAAAAAGTTCCCCGTAGCTCCTCTAGCAAGAAAGTTGCCCGTAAGGAGCAGAAGAAGCAAGTGGAGCCACTTACCAAGGAGACTGGTGTGCCGCCTGCCACATTTTTTGGGAATAAAAAAAAGTACGCCTGCAGCAGCAGCGGGATCTGCTGGGGACCAAGCTGGGAGCAGCACCCCCGCTCCATTGGGCTCAGTGCCACCACCACCACGCCAACTTAAGTCCAAGCCCTTGAGTGCTGCAGAGGCAGTTAGTCTAGTTGTTCAATCACCATCGAGCAGTGATGTTGGCTCATCGCAAGAAAGTAGCAGCAATGTCCCTCAATAAACACAGGTTGTTGTAACTCATCTGACGAGTGTTCAACAACCAGAGTCGCTACTACAACCACATGTGCAAGTACAAGCCAAAGTACATATGGAAGGAGAGGCAGCGCAAGGAGATGTGCAAGCAGAGGTGCATGGAGGGGCACAAGTGCCCACAATAGTTGTTCCTCCCGAAGTAGGGGCACATCAGGAAATCGACATTCAAGCCGAGGTATCATTTGAGGAAGCCACTCCTCCTGATCATTCATTGTCTTCCACATCCCTAGCAAGGAAAAGATCAAGGACGGTGTCTACATCTTCTTCAAGCCCCCTTCCTTTTGATGATATGGATCCAACTTGGGAACCACCACTGCTGTCTGAGAGTGAGATACACCATGATCTGACAAAGGTAGCTAAGCGTAAAAGGAAGGTCCCCGAAAGTCTCATAGTTATGGGGTGTGATGATGACGCTGAAGAAGTGGCATTTACTACTCCTGCTGATGAAGACTCTCACGACGACGACGCAGTCATCATACACGCCACTCCAGCCTCAGCGGGCATGCAGCAAACAGACATTTTTACCCTAGCCCGAAAAGCTGCTGAGTGTGATATTGTCGACGAGGAGGCAATGGGACCACCATCATTGGAGTTAACTAGTACACCACCACCTACCGCTTCCATATTTTTTTCTCGCCAGAAGGGACCTCCATCCACCTCGACCTCCATTTCCTCAATTAGTGGTGCTGTAAGTGCACAAAGTAGTAAAGTTCGGCAACACACATCCTCCACTTCATCTGGCATTAGGAGCATGACCAGTATCGCCTCCTCCGCCCCCCACAGACATTTGAAGTCCGCAGTTTGGGACTTCTTTAGTGTTTGCACAACAAGGGAAAACATAGCCATTTGTAGCATATGTAAGCTTGCAGTTAGTCGTGGTAAGCTTGGTACCAACTATGGTACCGGAGGCCAGAGAGGTCATCTTGAGAGACAGCACACTGTCCAATGGCATGTGCACCTAAAGGAGATCAAGGAAGCCCGAATTGCAAGTCAACAAACTCTATCCGTTGATGTTTCATCTGATGATGACGAGGAGGAAGAAGCGTCAAACACTTCACTTACACCCAGTACCCCTGTCAGCAGCACACCCCCTGTGAGCCACACTAAGAGTGTGGGAGAGAGTGAGACATCAATGCGAAAAAGTTTAAGTTCATCATCACCGAGCGTAACTGGGTCGAAGAAGTCATCATCATCATCATCCCGTAAAATCATGGTCCAGCCCACCATTAGAAGCATGTTGTTTTCAGATGCGCCATTTGAACGCAGCCACCCAATGACGCGTCTGTATAACACTAAGCTGGCTAAAATGCTAGCTCTGAACCTTCTCCCTTTTTCTTTTGTGGAAGGGGTTGGTTTTCTTGAAGTAGTGGCAACACTCTGCCCTAAATGGAAGGTTCCTAGCTGGTTCTATTTTGCCAGAGTTGCAGTTCCAGCACTACATGAAGATGTGTTGGAGGTGATTGGGGCAGCTTTGCAGAAGAGATCTGTTCACACTATACATCTGACAACAGACATGTGGACCAGTGGCGCAGGCACTGATTACATGTGCATCACTGCACACTGGGTCTCTTTTTCAGGAGTTACAGCAAAGCTAAGGGCAGGTGTTGACCCGGACAATGTTTTCAAAGCTGCTCGGAAACATGCAACACTAGCCATGTTTGGCATGGAGACAAGTCATACAGGAGAAAACATTTTTCAGGAGTTTAACACAAAGGTCTTTCAATGGCTGTCCCCAAAAAAACGCAAGATTGGTTATGTTTCCACGAATAATGGCGCCAATGTAGTTAAGGCCATGGATATGGGTAACTATTTTATAGTGCCGTGTTTGGCACACCGTATAAACCTGGTTGTTTAAAAATTCTTGAGTGAAGAAAGTCCAGTGTGAGAGTTACTGACCACCTGCCGAAGAATGTGCACACATTTCAGCCATTCTTTTAAGGCCCGGAAGCATCTGAGGGGCCTGCTACATGAACGTCGACTGCCAGTGAAAGCACTCATCCAGGAGGTGGCAACACATTGGAACTCAACCTTCTACATGCTTGAGCGTCTGTATGAGCAGTGTACGGTAGTCGATCAGTATTTCTTTACACAGGGTACAGCTTTGAAGGACCTGAGGATACATGCGGAGCAATGGAAGCTAGTTAAAAGCCTGACAGACATGCTTCGTCCTTTGAGGTCTTCACGTGTGCAGTCAGCAGGGAGGACTGTAATTTGGGAAAAGCTATCCCATTATTGCGCATGCTAGAGCACCAACTGAAGGCGGTGTCTTCTACGTTTCAAAAAGATGAAGAAAAGCAAGAAGCTTTTGATTTGGCGGAGAAATTATTACAGCGCCTACTTTGCAATGAACGTCTTCAAAAGATCCACACAGAACAGCATTACATTTGTGCTACTATTCTGGATCCACGCTACAAAAAGGCACTGGCAGGCAGAGCATTCTTTCCTTTTGGTGACGCAGAACTTTCAAAGTACAAACATTGGCTAGCTCTGTCAGCCATGAGGTTTGAAAGAGAATGGCAGGAAATTGAAGGAAAAAGCAGTACATCAGCATCAGCAGGCCATCCGGAGTCAAAAAGAATCCACTTCTGCACCTGTGGTTGTGGCAGAAGTGAGTGATTTTCCCTCTCAGCCGTTAAAGACACCAGAAACCGGATCATCTGCACCAGACACAACAGTAACATTGTGTGAAGAAGAGGATTGGCTAACTCAGCTTGGGTTTGCTTCTCAAAAGGTCCCAGCAAAAAGTAAGCAAAGTGGAGGAACCGTGGAGAACCTTGAGTCGATGGTGCAGGACTATCTGAATGACTCAACAGAGGTTTATGTTCATGATGACCCATTGGTGTATTGGCATGGGAAAAAAGAATTGTGGCCAGAGATCTCCAACCTGGCTATAAACTACTTGTCTTGCCCACTCGCAAGCGTGTCTTCTGAACGTGTTTTCAGTTCTGCTGGTGACATTGTAACTTGCAAAAGGACCCGTCTCTCGCCCAAAAATGTGGAGAGGTTAACAATGATCAAGATGAATCAGCACCTCATACCACCAGATTACAAAGTATGAGAATACACGCCGGAAGCAGACGAGGAGGACACCAACTTAGATGAGGAAATTTCTTCTCTGTTAGGTGACCTACTCCCGCCTGAATTCGCAGAGTATGAGGACGAACTCTTCTTCCCTGACACCGAGCCCTGAAAATGAACCAATGAATCAATAACTTTCTTTTTCGTCCTTATTCACTTTTATTCCTGTGTGTCTGTCTTTCTTTGTTTTGCAAAGTCAATATAAATAAAAACTTTAATCACCTAATCACAAAAACAAGCCCATCAGCAGAGCTGTCTTCACTTATTTGCTTATTGATTTGAAGGTGCCGCAGTCGGCATTCCTCAGGTTCACAAGTTCACAAGAACATGCTCCTCTATCCTCCTCCTCCAGACTCCTATTTCCCTCAAAGCAGATGGCTGGATTACGCCCAATGAAGAAAGACTCTGCACTTGTGGGGGTGTTCTACTTCTTTGCGGGTGAGTTGGCGGGTCTTGGGGCATTGCTGGGAAGGTCTAATACCGGATAAAAGTGGTTTGGCGAAAATCAGACTTGAAAAAGTTTTTGCCTTTTTGCTCACTATCATGTTTTTGGGGGCCTGTTTGGGGGGCTTCCTGGTGTTTGTGGGTAGGGTTTCGGGGTGTGGGAGCACTGCTGGGTATGGATAATTTTGATTGCAAGAGGTTTGAAGCAAATCCATGGTGGCAAAAGGGAGTTAGGGCCTAGCTGCAGAGCGCGCGCGGAGTGATTTTGGAAATTGGCCTGAAAATTACTAAGTCCCCATTTTTGTACTTTTGCTTTTTGGCTGTGTGGGGGTCTTCTACTAGTTTCCGCCTGGGTTGACGGCTCTGGGGCCATTGCTGGGAAGGTCTAATACCGGATAAAAGTGGTTTGGAGAAAATCAGAGTTGAAAAAGTTTTTGCATTTTTGCTCACTATCATGTTTTCAGGGGCCTTTTTGGGTGGGTTCCTGGTGTTTGGGGTAGATTTTGGGGTCTGGGAGCACTGCTGGCACAGTCTAATGTTGATTGCATTTGTTTTCTAGGACATCCATGGTGGAAAAGTGGAGTTATGACCTAGCTGCACAGCGCGTTTGGACAGAAGGCCGAAAATATTGTAAGTATGAGATTTTCCATTTTTGCTTTTTGCCTGTTTGGGGGTGTTGTGCTTTTTTGCGAGTGGGTTGGCGGGTCTTGGGGCATTGCTGGGAAGGTCTAATACCGAATAAAAGTGGTTTGGCTCAAATCAGACTTGAAAAAGTTTTTGCCTTTTTGCTCACTATCATGTTTTCGGGGGCCTGTTTGGGGGGCTTCCTGGTGTTTGTGGGTAGGGTTTCGGGGTGTGGGAGCACTGCTGGGTATGGATAATTTTGATTGCAAGAGGTTTGAAGAAAATCCATGGTGGCAAAAGGGAGTTAGGGCCTAGCTGCAGAGCGCGCGCGGAGTGATTTTGGAAATTGGCCTGAAAATTACTAAGTCCCCATTTTTGTACTTTTGCTTTTTGGCTGTTTGGGGGTCTTCTACTAGTTTCCGCCTGGGTTGACGGCTCTGGGGCCATTGCTGGGAAGGTCTAATACCGGATAAAAGTGGTTTGGAGAAAATCAGAGTTGAAAAAGTTTTTGCATTTTTGCTCACTATCATGTTTTCGGGGGCCTTTTTGGGTGGGTTCCTGGTGTTTGGGGTGGATTTTGGGGTCTGGGAGCACTGCTGGCACAGTCTAATGTTGATTGCATTTGTTTTCTAGGACATCCATGGTGGAAAAGTGGAGTTATGACCTAGCTGCACAGCGCGTTTGGACAGAAGGCCGAAAATATTGTAAGTATGAGATTTTCCATTTTTGCTTTTTGCCTGTTTGGGGGTGTTGTGCTTTTTTGCGAGTGGGTTGGCGGGTCTTGGGGCATTGCTGGGAAGGTCTAATACCGAATAAAAGTGGTTTGGCTCAAATCAGACTTGAAAAAGTTTTTGCTTTTTTGCTCACTATCATGTTTTTAGGGGCCTGTTTGGGGGGCTTCCTGGTGTTTGTGGGTGGGTTTCGGGGTCTGGGAGCACTGCTGGGTATGGATAATTTTGATTGCAAGAGGTTTGAAGCAAATCCATGGTGGCAAAGGGGAATTAGGGCCTAGCTGCAGAGCACGCGCGGAGTGATTTTGGAAATTGGCCTGAAAATTACTGTCCCCATTTTTGTACTTTTGCTTTTTGGCTGTTTGGGGGTCTTCTACTAGTTTCCACCTGGGTTGACGGCTCTGGGGCCATTGCTGGGAAGGTCTAATACAGGATAAAAGTGGTTTGGACAAAATCCATGAGGAAAACGTTTTTGCATTTTCTGACATTTCGCTCAATTTAGCGTTTTCGGGCACCTGTTTGGGGGGCTTCCTGGTGTTTGTGGGTGGGTTTCGGGGTCTGGGAGCACTGCTGGGTATGGATACTTTTGATTGCAATTGGTTTGAAGAAAACCCATGGTGGCAAAGGGGAGTTAGGGCCTAGCTGCAGAGCGCGCGTGGAGGGATTTTGGAAATTTGCCTGAAAATTTCTAAGTGCCCATTTTTTAAGTTTTGCTTTTTGGCTGTTTGGGGGTCTTCTACTAGGTTCCGCCTGGGTTGACGGCTCTGGGGCAATTACTGGGAAGGTCTAATACCGAATAAAAGTGGTTTGGCCAAAATCGGAGTCAATTTTTTTTGCCTTTTTGCTGACTTGCTTGTCTTTGAGGTGCTGTTTAGGGGGGTTCTGGGTGTTTGTGGGTGGGTTTTGGGGTCTGGGAGCACTGCTGGCACAGTCTAATTTTGATTGCATTTGTTTTTCAGGAAATCCATGGTGGAAAAAGGGAGTTAGGGCCTAGCTGCACAGCGCGTTTGGACAGAATTGAAAGAAAGCCGAAAAATATTGTAAGTATGAGATTTTCAATTTTTGCTTTTTGCCTGTTTGGGGGTGTTGTGCTTTTTTGCGGGTGGGTTGGCGGGTCTTGGGGCATTGCTGGGAAGGTCTAATACCGGATAAAAGTGGTTTGGAGAAAATCCATGCTGAAAGACCTTTTGGCACTTTTTGTAACTTAGGGTTCATTAGGGTTAGCACTAGCAGCAGTATTCCATGTGTTTGGGGGTGTTCTAGATTTTTGCAACTGGGTTCTTGGGTGTTAGAGCACTCGTGGGAATGTGTAATTTTGGTTGCAAGTGATTTGAAGAAAATCCATGATGGGAAAGGGGGATTTGGCCTAGTTAAAGAAAGCGTTTGCCACTATTCCTAACTTAGGGCTCGTTAGGGTTAGCAGTATTGTATTGCATGTGTTTGGGCGGGGGGCTGTTTGTGGGTGGGTTTGCGAGTCTTGGAGCGATGCTGGGTATGGATACTTTTGCTTGCTTGCAAGTGGTTTGAATACAATCCACGGTGGGTAAGGGGGGATTTGGGCCTACTTTACTTTCTAAGTTCGTTTTGTCACCATTTTTCTACTAGGCCTCGTTTTTTGAGATCTGAATGGGGGTCTTCTACATTTTTGCGAATGGGTTTAGTAAGGTTCTGGGAGCACTTCTGGGAAGGTATAATTTTGTTCTAAAACACAGTTTACAGTACACCTAGCTTGAGGGGAAAGATCCGCTAAATTAATTCGCCCATACTTATTTATCCTTCAAAAGGATACTCAGACAGAGTACGCACTTTCAAAAATATTGTATTGTCTATTAGGAAACTCAAAGTGTGACTTTTTGCACTACACAGCGTACATACCTTATATTTTATTGTCAGTGGTGTTCTAATATCACTTCCTGTTTTTCCATCAATAATTACAGGCCGGGTTTCAGTCTGTGCAATGGGAAAAAAAGGATGAAGTCAGGCTTCACATTAGCGAGCTGCAATTCAGCATCCGCCAGGCAGGCAGTGGACAGGGTGTCTTCTGATCACCAACATTGATGGACAGAGCGTCAGCTGGAATGGAGGAGTCCCGCTAATAAGAGGAATGGTTTGATGCATGCAACATACCAAATTCAACAGGACAATTACAACAACATACAGATACAGTATCCGTTCTTTTCTAATTATCTTGTAAGTAATGTTATTGCTGTGAACTTCTATGAGTGTGACTCTGCATTTTTTTGATCTCTGCTTCTAAATTCATCCCTACAGCCATTCTATAGGTTTTACTTGTGCTATTTTTTAAACCTAATTTAATGTAAGAAGTGTTTCTCTGAGTGCAGAGATAGGCAAGTGAAAACGCATAATTAGTACTGCAGCCCTGTACTGTCTCATTCTTTCATTCCCCGTTGTCGAAATTACTACTTACTTTTCAGTAACCATGCATGCAGTAGTGCATGCACTTCCTTTATGTCACTTAAAAGATTTATGGTTAGCTTTGTACCCAAAGATTTCTTTATCTTCAATTATTGTTTGTCTATGCTGTGCTTTTTTTTCCTTCTCTCAACAAAACTTTCCCAAAATCCCCCATTCCCATCCATTTTCCAAACCCTAACCCTCTTCCCCCGGGCTGTGTGGCTTTGATTGATGTGTGACTAAATGACAGCAATAATTCCACACACTTGCTGGGGAGGATAAGGTCATAGCAACAGGCTGGTGAAGGAATCGAGGATATATTCTATTCTTACTCAGCTTGACACTCAGTCACTATTGGCAAATGAAAGCAGATTTTCATGTGCGCCATCAACTTGATTGGTCCTCAAGAACATCCTCCTCCTAGACGTGGCAAATTATTACGCTGCTGTGTCCTTCACCTTCGGTACTATTTCTTGTAGTAGTAGCCAATGTCAAAGAAATTCAACGCAAGTACTAGTTATACTTTCAATACTTTACCATTTGTTAGGCTACATTGTGGCACTGTTCTAGTGTACTGTCACCTGCTATATTCTCTATTGTACCGTTCTAATGCTACGGTAAGGACAAACAAGGTTTCATTTTCTTTTTTTTCAGATGCTGCAACTGCCACTGTGTAACACCATTAGTACCACCGCAATGATGACATTTCATCCGCCCAGGATTGCCAACCTTAATCCCCATTTGCCAGCCCTGTGCCTAGCCCTATTTCCTAACACAAATTACAGGTAAGATAAGCGTTTGGGGGAGGAAGTATAATGGAGTATTAGGAGGGACGAGAGACTGACGCTAGTACTAGTAAAGTCCTAGGACTATTGATTTCACTTACTCTGTGAGAGGCACTTAGTTTTGAAAACATTTGGGCAATCAATTACACAACTTGAATCAAGATGCCACTTAAGTTTCAGGAAAACAAACTTACTGTTAAACCCCCACCCACCAGCCTCAAAAGCAGTAAAAAAAAACACGTATGCTAAGATAAAGTTTAAAGTATATTTATATACCTAACAAAAATAATCTCCCACAAGACCCAACCCACCCCCACTCCCTAACCCCAACGAATGTTCGTGAAAAGTCCAAAAAACCCACCTCCCAATTCCCACCCCCCAAAAGTCTTTAAAAAAGGGGCAAGGGACAGTCTCCTTCTACTGCTGGCTGCTGCTGTTGACTTTCCGGGCCAGGTCGGCATGCTCCTTGCGGAGGGTCTCGAGCAGGGTTTTGTTGTTGAGGAGCTCCTGCTCGAGGTAGGACACCCTCAGGGAAAGGCGGTGCATCCTTTTTTTGTAACTGCTGTGGGGGGCAGCTGATTTCTTTGCTGCTCGGCGATGGCGGGTGGCTACGGTGCCCCGGCTCCGTACCGCTGGAGACCTGCTGCGCTGACTGGCTGACCCAGGGAGCGCGGAGGAGGATGCAGGTGTCGCCGTAGATGTTGTAGACGTACTCTGCGTGTCCTCCTCCTCCTGGGCCACCAGCCGCCGATATTCGGCGACAGTGGCCTCCAGCCTTCGTTGCCGGGCCCGTCTAGCCATCTCCTTCCGTGTTGGTTTGGAAGGAGCATCTATATGAAGAAAGAAAAAGACATAGTCTGTAACCAATTCTCTTTAAGATTAACACAAAATGATTCAGCAGAAAGTTGTGTCACAGTAGAAATAGCAACTTGCAAGGGCAGTACATAACTATTGTGGCCAGTATCTATCTAACCTCCCACTTCTTCATCCTTGCTCTAACATTAGTGGGAGTTTAAGGAATCAATTCTACGAGCACTATGGACTCACTCCATTAGAGTCGACTATGACAGTACACCAGTCTTATTCTTCTTCTTCTCTCTTGTTTAGCAAAATTGGTACGTTAACTTCTGCAAGCTGGCATAATGCCAGCGCAGTCAATTTGCACCCGAGAAAAACAGACACCCGCCATGATGAGTGAGACAGATTTGCGTTACTGTACCAGTCCAGTACATGCAGGTAGTGATGCTCTTACTTTTCTATTATGGGAGGCACTGAGAACACTCTGTTACAAGGGCTACTGCTTAATTAATTTAACTTTCACCCTACAGTGCCAATGAATACTAGAAAATGAAAATGAAGAAGATAAATAATCTGATTATCTATCACTGCACATGGTATGTATTTGCTTACATATGGAATGACTTTAGGTGCTTTGCTTTTTATTGAGTGAACAGTGATACATCCACACATGAATGACCGAGTTCTACTAAACTTATTAACAGAGGTAGTGAGTGGCCATCGTAATAGCCGGATATTTGCTGTGCTTGCAATACAAACTACTGCTACTATTCATGGTAGTATTCGGACAAAATTACAACTTCTTTTCCTTGCCTTTCCTACACTGGGACAGACGTGCGGGTGCGGTGTTACATGCTCTTCAAAGTAACACTTAGTTCATCCAGCGACCATCTACTCTCTCTAGATACACATATGCTATCTAAGAGTCAGATAGTACCATGATCCAGGCATCTATAGATTCAAACTATATGTCAATCATTCTTCTTCATGTCTCTCATCTGGACAAACCTTACGTTTTCTCACGGGGAGCACACTATGCAGTCTGCAATCTCAATAAGTAAGGAATATAAGAGCTTACCCCTGCCCACCACTACCGTGGCAACCCGCACAGCAGTTTTGTCCGGCACTTGCACCGCCTCCTCCCCCTCCGCGCTGGGCACAGCACCTGATGTTCCACCTACAAAGTACATTTAAGAATGTTAGATGTCATAGACATACACCACTCACTAGTATTTTGTCTAGGAATGAAGAAATGTGAATACAGAAACCAATCTAATAATTTGTGACTGTCTACTCTAAAGTAAAAATGTCCCTTTTTCCAGGGAAGGGTGTTGTCTTGCTGCACTTTTTGGCACAACTGATGAATGCTTGCTTTTTAACACGCACCATTTTTCTCATAACAGACAGAAGCTTCACTTCTAAGAACAAATCATTATCACCACTAGGACAAAGGGACCAACGATTCAGCACCAAAAAGAAAAATTAAAGTTCAAACGAGGTGAGGGCTCGGCTCGCCCACAATAAATGTGTGAAATAAATCACTATAAGCATTTTTCCATTTTTAATCAACCGTTTATGTTTTATGACAAGCTTGATTTTAATAAATGTTTTTACTTTTAATAAAGCTTTAAAACTTAAATAGACTCTGTGGTTTTTGGTCATGAGTGAATGAGCAAAAGGTTTTGCAATTTGCAAGCATGAGTCCGTGCCTCTGACACTTCTGGACTCTGACTCCGTAC
This sequence comes from Lissotriton vulgaris, assembly GCF_964263255.1. Lineage (NCBI taxonomy): Eukaryota > Metazoa > Chordata > Amphibia > Caudata > Salamandridae > Lissotriton > Lissotriton vulgaris. Next base: position 46,482 of record NW_028241739.1, read on the forward strand.
TCTTGTCCTGCGTTGGATAATCATTATTGGGGATCAATCATCGATGAATTCGGGAGCTGAATGACTCTGCCACACTATCTAGTCAGTAAGGAGATTGGGGGTTCTTCAAAGTCTGATATCACTGAGGTATGTGGAAAGTCTACCTGTGCCTATTATAATTGATAAACAGTGCACTATTTAGTGTCCATAGTTCTGTTTGGGCAGATTTGTCCCTGCAACAGTAGTAGTATGGATTGTCCTCCTATCCAAACCAAAAGTAAAGTAGTATCTTATTCTTTCTTGGTGGTCATTCACCTTTTTATTGTTGGTAATTGTCAAAGCATAAACATTTAGAAGACTTGAAAAGACATTATGGACAATCCCAGAGGACTGCACTCAGTGCATAGAGCTATCACTGACTAGAATGGGAGTTTCGTTTTACACCTTTTGCCAAATGTGCAATCTTAGTTAGCTACACAGACAGACTAATAAGAATATTCTAGTAATACCACAGGGAGTCATAGTCGAGGCAGGATAAGAATTTAGATACAGTCTACAAGAAGATCAAAGACGATTTAGAAAAAATCGAATGAGGAACGCTAGGAAAAAATAGGTACTCTATATTAAAATTAAAACTTACTGGGGCCAGCAAAGAAGCCCTCGCCTGACCGATCCTGGCCTTGTTCAGCAGCAGCAGCAGCCTCCTCCAATGTCCTCTTGCCCCTGGGGGGAGCTGATGTACAACATGAAAGAAAGAAAGACAAGAAAACATGGATGATATTTGTCAACCAAATCAAACATTTCAAAAGAACAATAACAAAATATTTTGGCGAAATAGCAAATAAACAACTATTCCAAGGGATATATTGAGCTATCTCATGTGGTCTACTTCGATATTAGTATTGCTTGATTTGCGGACCGTCGACTTGGAAAGTTATGTAACTCACTAAACAAACTACTAATAAGGTTCGCCTAGGACTGGCAGGCAGCAGTCCGCAGCACGCAAAGTGACAGACAAAGTCAATCGTGATTGCAGAACAGCGACAACACTAAAAAGTTTCCTACTACATAACCAGTCATTAAAATACTCAAACTATCAATCCACCACCACTATTTCTTCTTATTGCCAGGTGTACAAAGGAAGCACTGGACTTGAGTATGTAGGGGCAGATACAAAAAGCCCCTTGCTGCTCTTTTGCTCCATTGTTGCGTGACTTTTGTGACGCAGCGGCAGAACAAAAGAGGCGCCATGGTGCGGCGTATATTAACAACGTGACGCATATGGGAGCTGCATCACGTTGTAAAGCCCTGCGCCATCAGGGGGTGTTCCGGCGCAAGGGAGGGCGTTCCTGCGCAGGAACGCATCCTAAAAGTGGCTGAGGGAAATCTACAAGATTTCAATCAGTCGTTTCGTTTCGTTTCAAAAACTTTATTCGATTCATAAAATGGATCATAAAAGTATTGAACATACAATTCATCATACCACATAGGATAAGAAAGTTCTTGTTTAAAAACACAATTTTCCAATTTATAAAAAGACATAATAATGACCATAAAAATATATATGAAACATGATTTTCACCAGGGAATATTCTATACAGTGTAATACTACCCATAGGCCTTCCTGATCTTTAGTGAAATTCTAATAAAATTTAGCATGGAACAGCAGGTTTCTACGGAGGATAATGCTGACAGATATTCATACCCTTCTTTATAGGTGCAAGGTTGCCTCCCCTTCAAGATTGGTTTAATAAACCGAAGTCTTGGCTCTTGATATAAGGAGCAAAAAAGGACCACATGTAAAGTGCTTTGACTATCCCTATTATTACATGGACAAGGGGGCAGCCTCTCACAACAACCCCCTTGTTTCGGGAATGCAAGCAAAAATCTTGTCTAACATATTACAAACATAAGACAACCAGGGGATCTGTTTTGAATGTTCTAAAGCCATGCAATCGGTGATAATGTCTTTAGTAAGTTGCAGGTCTTCAGATTGCCAAACTTTACCCCATAACAGTAGAGGGGACAGGCGAATTGTATCAGAAACACTGACCATGCCAATTACTTTGTGGCAGAAAATGTTTGAGCAGCCTTTGGGAACTGATAAGACCCTTTTTATAAAATTATTTTCCACCACCTGTATCACAGATGGTGTTTCGGTTCCCCACACCCCTGCCCCATAGGTGGCTACCGATAGACATTTTGAAGTGTAGAGGGTTTTGAGGTGCATAACATGTTTTTGCCCCAATTTACTACAGAAACGGAAAATACCCTCTATGGCCCGTGTCATGCTCTGGGCTCGAACCTTCATGACCGGCGTCCAGCTTAATTTACTATTAAACAGGTTACCAAGGTAGTTAAAATTTCCCACCTTTCCAATTATGCGATTGTTTACCACGAATTTCCTAATATTTGACCCCTTGGGGCCACAGGACATTACAAAGGATTTGTCAAAATTCACCTTTAGATCAAGGTCAAGCATGAATGTATTGAAGGCATCTAAACACACTTGCATGCTATTTCCTGTTAATGTCATTAGGACAGTATCGTCTGCATAAGAAAGCATGGGAATACTTTTACCATTAATTTTTGGGAAGTCACAACCCTGGTTTAATAGAAATTTTTGTAATCCATTTGTGTAAACCAAAAAAAGAAAAGGCGCCAAAATGCATCCTTGACGCACACCTTCAGTTGAAGGTATTGGTTTTGTTAATTCACCTCCAGAACCAAATCTGATGGATACAGTTGTTGCTGCATGTAACCTGCGGAGCAATGTGACCAAAGGTTCCTCAAAGCCCATATCATCCATCATCCGCCACAACTTATGTCTGCAAACAGTGTCAAATGCACTTGTCAAGTCCATGAAGGCAAGATGTACTGAGGATTTTTTTGCCTTCATGTACTTGCCTCAAATTAGTGCCAAATTAAGGCACTGCTCGTTTGTCCCCTTTCCACGCCTAAAACCATATTGAGAGTCAACTATAAGTCCTGTAGAATCTGCCCAACTTTCTAGTCTCGCTAGGATTACCCTACCCAGAATTTTACATGAGGCATCTATTAAGGAAATCGGGCGATAGCAACGTGGATCGCACCTATCGCCCTTCTTAAAAATCGCCACTACGGTTGCCTCCTCCCATGTACCAGGGATGCGCCCAACCACAACAGCCTTGAAGACATTCAGTAATATGGGTGCCCACAGGCTAACATTAGATTTAAAAAGGTCCAAGGGGGAGCTTTTAGTGATGCTCCCTTCCCTAAGGCTTCCTCAATCTCTATCAGTGTGAGTGAAGAGCTGAGGGTCAAAGCCGAGGGAGGTGCCACCAAAACCACTGTCCCTTCCGTACTTGCCATTATTGAGATGGAATTGGGGTTAAAAATCTTGGTAAAATGTTGAACCCATTGTTCGGCGGTGACCTGCATAACTATAGATTCTTTATTGTCGTTCTTAAAAAGGGGTCGATTTAGGACCTCCCAAAAGAGTCTACTATCTTTTAGTTCTGCAGCCTTTTCAAGGTCTTCCCAGGCAGTGTTTTTTAGGTCCTGCTTTCTTTTTGCAATGGCATCCCTATAGGCCTTTCTGCTAGTCCTTACAAGCTCTTTGTTTCTTGGTTTTTGGCGCAGAGCTAGTTTTAGCAATCGGTGTGTGGCAGAACACACGGAATCAAACCATCTAAAGGCCTTTTGGCCTCCCTTCCCCTTGGGTTTTCTAAGGTGCTTTGCTATATGACCACACAGTTTCTCAAAGCTTTCAATGACCTGATGGGGGTCAGATACTGGGGCTAGACATGATTCCATTTCCGTTTTACAATTAACAACAATGTCTTCCTCCAGTTTTGTCGCGTTTACCTTCCCCCATTTCAATGTGACACCCTGATTCTTATTGTACTTAATCGGCTGTTCCCAGATCCTTGGTGATTCTTGTGTTGGCACGCACAATAACAACATTAGGGGGTTATGATCACTTGCGGGATTGGCCACCACCTCCAACTTATCAACATACTTGAAAAAACTGCTGGATACCAGGACAAAATCAATTGTGCTCATCTCCCCCCTTGTACCCTGAAAAGTTGGTATATGCGGGGTATCGGGCGCAGACCAAGGGTCTACCACGCACAAGTCATTCATGATGATAATATTGTTCAAAGCATCCCCTTGGGGTGTGTGTTTAAAATGGATCAAAGGCTGAGCGTTCGAGTCCTCTAGTCCACACACGTTCGAGCCTCCAAAACTGCACAACGTGCAGTTGAAATCGCCAACCCAAATGAGAGACGATGAAGGGTACCTGCTGCGTGCTTTACCCAGTGCATCCTCCAAACTTTGAATTATCGAGATATCATGTCCATTAAAGATGTTATAATACTAATTAATTAGTAACACAGGTTCTGGGAAAAGATGTTCTAATAAGAGCAGTTGGTACCAATTTGTCTCCACCAGTTTCGAGGTTTTCAACTTCTTTAGTTTTATAGACAACGCTGTCGTTATACCACCCTTTGCCCTACCAGATGTGGATGGAACAGCCAAAACAGTGAATGAATGAAAACCCTCAATGTCGCAGGTGGTCCTAGTCCACGTCTCCTGTAAACACAGGATTCCATGGGTTTCCACAAAATCCAACCATGCCTCATCTTCCAGTCTGCTTGTTAGTCCGGAAATGTTCCAAGATATTAAGGATATTAAAGATGGCCCTTGTATTCCATGGTTGCTTCCCAAAGCATCTCTTGTAGTGGAGGGTCTTGTTCGGGCAATAATGATATATGCTTCTCATAACCCAAGGAGATGTTTCCCCCAAACGTGACAGCATTCTCTACCTGAGGGGGGCCAATACTCACAATGTCACAATCAACAGTCACCAACGCTGAATCATCATTGCAAGGTGTCCCTAAGTCTTCCTTCTTTCCTAAATCTAGGGTGGTAGGCACAATGCCTTCAGTCCCAGTTAGTAGTCAGTCTACACCATCCATACCCATTAATGGGTCAAAGCGGTTCATCAATGGGATATTATTATTATTATTTGAGAACCATCCAGGGTAATCTACACCTTGAAACCTTGGTCTTCGTGGGTTAAAAGGAACTTGTGTGAAGGGACCCATAGTTGGTGGTCCCATGAACGGGCCATTTGTCTCATGCCAAGGGGCGTGATAATTTTGTGGGCCTTGATTCATGTTCAGATTATGTGCCCAGCCCATGTGATGTTTACCATTTGTTCTATACCCGCGGTGATTGGGGTTTTGGTTTGGGGCAGTCTGATAAAGGTTGGGATAAAGGTTGGGATAGAAATATTCAAGTCCCACACACTGAATATCCCCCATCCTACCAAACCTCGCTTTACTACAAATTATATCCTTAACCCAAATGTCTCTAAAGTTAATCAGGATGCAATCTCCCTCCAGGTCTTTTTTGCTTGGCCCGACCCAGGGGACCCTCCGCACACTTAAGATTTTTGTGGCAGTATCTTCAGTTAAAGGCCTATTAGTATTTAGCCAAAATTTTGTTTTATTTAAGAGGTCCTCCCTTTTCTCATATTTATTCTCTGGAATTAATGGAACACCTGTCAAAATTGCCATATACGGGGCAGACTCCGGGGGTATATTTACATAAATCTGTTTACCTTGTAAGGGGGTTTTACTAGGGACTAGATGTTTACTAGCTGGAGTTTCTTTCCCTTCAGTATTTGGCAGGGTCGGGGCAGCTGTGTTTATTGGTGTAGCCACCACCATAGAGTTGTTAGACTTAGGGCCTGCAGTAGTCACCGGCTTAGTTTTAGTTAAAGTAGCTGGTGCTATACAAGGGGTGATACCGTTAAGATCTGTAGACACTGCAGATTTAGGTTGCTGTAGTTGTATCTGGTTGTTCTTGGGACCCTTTTTTCCTAAACTAGTATTATTATTGTGGCCACCAGTAGTAACGGGTTGTTTGCTATTACCTACAAGACTCTCCAATAGGGCAGTGTTTTTGGATGTTAAAAACTCTAATTGATCTAATTTTAGATTAATAATTTGAGTTTTTTCCATCAAGGGATTCAGCGAACTTTTTGTCAGCTTCTCAAGACTGGCCATGAGTTCCTTATCTTCTTTATAAGTTGGTTTTTTATCTAAATTTGAAATGCTTTTTTCCATGTTCGAAAGCTGGGATCCTATCTGTGAAAGTCTATCTTCAAAGGGATTTAGGAGCTTTTTAAGTGTTTCCCATACCACAGTCAGGAATTCAACATCTTTCCCTTTTATGACGCAGAATGGCACCCCACTAGTTTCATTCTCTATTACGAGATTCTTATTATCATGAGTTACCACCAGCGAATCTATATCAACTTCTGGTGTCAAATCAGAAGGCTGCGTGTTGATCATTGGGGCGGAGATGGAGGCTTGGTGGATAACTGTGCCTTCGTAATCTTAGCCTTTTTTCTTGCGTATGCTGTTAAGTTATTACGCTTCCTTTTAGTATATGGCCCTTGCTGTTTAATGTCAGAAATTCCCTCACTCGGCTCCATAGATTTTGATCTTAGCACCATTTCCGGGGAATCTCCATTACACTCCTTCATTTCCCCTTCTAACCCGACCATAGAAGTTTTTAAAGAGTTAGAGGATGCTGATGGTACTAATGGCTGGTGAATATCTGCCTTAGTTTCAATCAGGGTAAGAGGTAGGCCAACTAAACGATCAGGGGTTTTTGCGAAAGCTATGGGCCCTAGTGAAGATTTTTTGGCCGCTGCTAACTCCTGTGACAGTCTCCTTGCAGCATCCAGTTCAATAGAAACTCGGTGCTGCATTTTGGCAATCTCTGTGTCTATGGCTGTGTGAGTCCTAGTAATAAAGTCATCTAGGGTACCATTTTTTAATTTGGATTTGGCAGCCCGCTCTTTGTACTCACGGGATGACATAATGGGTAGTGAAGTGGACCGAGGATTAGGGCCAAGAGGGATGGCCCAGTCCAGTCCTCTCAGTCCTCGAACGGCCTCAAACGGCCCGCTCTTAGCCCGGTCTTCGCCCCGAGCTGCGTCCCGCGCTGCGGGAGTTTGCAGCTGTGATATAGGGGGCGTGTTAGGCGGGGGGCGGGCCAGCAGGGATAGCGGACCGGATGGTGTTTAACGGTCTAGCAGGGACTCCTGGTAGTTGGAGTCCCCTGCACGCTCGCAGCCCCGCCGAGCCTCTCACCCAAGCCGCCTTGCTGTCCCTCTGCGCAGGCAAACATTGTTCCACGCACTCCTGTGCGATGCGGCACCCGCGGAGCGGGTGCGGCGAGATGTGGGCTCGGTCAAAGGAAGGAAAGGGAAGCAGACCGCCTGGTCAAGGATGCCTCCGTAGGTGAGCAAAACAGTGTCCCGCCGAGGAGAGGAGCAGGGCGCCTTTTCAGCCCTCAGGTGGGCGGGGGGCGGGCCAGCAGGGAGAGCAGACCGGATGGTGTTTAACGGTCTAGCAGGGACTCCTGGTAGTTGGAGTCCCCTGCACGCTCGCAGCCCCGCCGAGCCTCTCACCCAAGCCGCCTTGCTGTCCCTCTGCGCAGGCAAACGTTGTTCCACGCACTCCTGTGCGATGTGGCACCCGCGGAGCGGGTGCGCCGAGATGTGGGCTCGGTCAAAGGAAGGAAAGGGAAGCAGACTGCCTGGTCAAGGATGCCTCCGTAGGTGAGCAAAACAGTGTCCCGCCGAGGAGAGGAGCAGGGCGCCTTTTCAGCCCTCAGGTGGGCGGGGGGCGGGCCAGCAGGGAGAGCGGACCGGATGGTGTTTAACGATCTAGCAGGGACTCCTGGTAGTTGGAGTCCCCTGGACGCTCGCAGCCCCGCCGAGCCTCTCACCCAAGCCGCCTTGCTGTCCCTCTGCGCAGGCAAACGTTGTTCCACGCACCCCTGTGCGATGCGGCACCCGTGGAGCGGGTGCGGTGAGATGTGGGCTCGGTCAAAGGAAGGAATGGGAAGCAGACCGCCTGGTCAAGGATGCCTCCGTAGATGAGCAAAACAGTGTCCCCAATTTCAATCAGTCACTTTTAGGACAATGATGCGTGACTCAAACCCTGCCCCTGCTTGAAGCAGACGTACGGCTTGACGCAGCATTGGGGAGATAGGGCACCCCAGAGCATTGCTGGAGCTGCGCCATCGTTGCAACGCAACTCCAGCAATGAACCGCCTTTACGGCACAGATGCGTAACGCTTCAGTGACATTTTGGGCCCATGGTGCGCCGCATTGTAAATACGGTGCACCATGGGTGGTGGTGGCGTGGTGCACAATTGAATGTCTGACTAATTATCGACAGACAAAATATCGATATACAAAAATATCGCAACAAAAATATCGAGGGACAAAATATCGGGATGCTATCTTTAAATAGGTAAGTACCAAAATATCTGAAAAAAAATTTCGAATGTAAAAAATATCGTTTTTTGTAAAATATCGTTATATTTTAATTAAATAAAAATATTATATTAACAAAATAATAATTATGAATGTAATAAACATGTTTAAAAATATGATATATTATAAAATATTAACAATTAATGTAAAAACCATTATTAATAAATGTATAATACATAGTATATTTTTCATTATTAATAATAACTCTAAATTAATTATTTTTATAACTTATAAATATATAAAAATATAATAATATAAAAATAAATGTATATATATACAATAGTACTATAAATTACAATTAATAACAACATAAAACTACTAAAAAATACATACATTAAATATATATAAATAATTTTATAAACATAAATTAATATTATAAATAACAATTAATAACAACATAAAAGTAATAATAATAAAATTATAAACATAGATAGCGTATGAGTACAAATTACTATTCCAACTCCAGAGAGCGCAACAGTAGGGAAAGTGTTGGATAGCGTAGGGGTTAAAATTACTATTCCCACTCCAGAGAGTGCAACAGTAGGGAAAGTGTTGGATAGCGTAGGGGTAAAAATTACTATTCCAACTCCAGAGAGTGCAACAGTAGGGAAAGTGTTGGATAGCGTAGGGGTTAAAATACTATTCCCACTCCAGAGAGTGCAACAGTAGGGAAAGTGTTGGATAGCGTAGGGGTAAAAATTACTATTCCCACTCCAGAGAGTGCAACAGTAGGGAAAGTGGTGGATAGCGTAGGGGTAAAAATTACTATTCCCACTCCAAAAAGTGCAACAGTAGGGAAAGTGTTGGATAGTGTAGGGGTAAAAATTACTATTCCCACTCCAGAGAGTGCAACAGTATGGAAAGTGTTGGATAGCGTAGGGGCAACAATTACTATTCCAACTCCAAAGAGTGCAACAGTAGGGAAAGTGTTGGATAGCGTAGGGGTTTAAATGACTATTCCCACTTTAGAGAGTGCAACAGTAGGGAAAGTGTTGGATAGCGTAGGGGTAAAAATTACTATTCCCACTCCAGAGAGTGCAACAGTAGGGAAAGTGTTGGATAGCGTAGGGGTAAAAATTTCAATTCCAACTCCAGACAGTGCAACAGTAGGGAAAGTGTTGGATAGCGTAGGGGTAAAAATTACTATTCCCACTCCAGAGAGTGCAACAGTAGGGAAAGTGTTGGATAGCGTAGGGGTAAAAATTACTATTCCCACTCCAGAGAGTGCAACAGTAGGGAAAGTGGTGGATAGCGTAGGGGTAAAAATTACTATTCCCACTCCAAAGAGTGCAACAGTAGGGAAAGTGTTGGATAGCGTAGGGGTAAAAATTACTATTCCCACTCCAAAGAGTGCAACAGTAGGGAAAGTGTTGGATAGCGTAGGGGTAAAAATTACTATTCCCACTCCAGAGAGTGCAACAGTAGGGAAAGTGGTGGATAGCGTAGGGGTAAAAATTACTATTCCCACTCTAAAGAGTGCAACAGTAGGGAAAGTGTTGGATAGCATAGGGGTACAAATTACTATTCCCACTCCAAAGAGTGCAACAGTAGGGAAAGTGTTGGATAGCGTAGGGGTAAAAATTTCTATTCCCACTCCAAAGAGTGCAACAGTAGGGAAAGTGTTGGATAGCGTAGGGGTAAAAATTACTATTCCCACTCCAGAGAGTGCAACAGTAGGGAAAGTGTTGGATAGCGTAGGGGTAAAAATTACTATTCCCACTCCAGAGAGTGCAACAGTAGGGAAAGTGTTGAATAGCGTAGGGGTAAAAATTACTATTCCCACTCCAGAGAGTGCAACAGTAGGGAAAGTGTTGGATAGCGTAGGGGTAAAAATTACTATTCCCACTCCAAAAAGTGCAACAGTAGGGAAAGTGTTGGATAGCGTAAGGGTAATAATTACTATTCCCACTCCAGAGAGTGCAACAGTAGGGAAACTGTTGGATAGCGTAAGGGTAAAAATTACTATTCCCACTCCAGAGAGTGCAACAGTAGGGAAAGTGTTGGATAGCGTAGGGTTAAAAATTAGTATTCCAACTGTGAGGTAGTGTGGCTCACTGGTTAGAGGCGGCAGACCCGAGAGCAGAGGACGGCCCGGGACCAGGGTTCGATTCCCGGCGCGGCAGGTTTCTGGACCAGGGTCAGCGGACTCGATAATTCTCTCGCCTCGGTGCCCACTCTGATCAGCGATCACACTCGGCAACTCTGGGCATTAGCTTGCCTCATCTTCACTAACGGCCCCACCAGACCGCCGGGGATGCCTGGTCTCACCCTGGAGATACCCATTAAGGGACCATCTCTCAGGGAAGCCAGGAAGGGTTTCGCAGCGGTCGAAGCGCCTTGGGACCCTCCGGGTAAGTAGTGCGCTATATAAATGCCTATACATTTACATACATTTACTCCAGAGAGTGCAACAGTAGGGAAAATGTTGGATAGCGTAGGGGTTAAAATTACTATTCCCACTCCAGAAAGTGCAACAGTAGGGAAAGTGTTGGATAGCGTAGGAGTTAAAATAACATACTTATAAATAAAAAATAACATTTATTAATCAAGACATAAACTATTAAATAAATATAAACTATTTACTATACCTATACATAATTATTAAAAACATGATTAGCTAAATAAATGTAAAAAAAAATTGAAAATACCATTTTATAATATTTAATAACAATTAATAATTTATTAACAATTATATAATTAACAAAACTATTACGTTCGAAACATTATTAATTATTTTAATTTAAATTATTTCCCACCATATTCCCCTAGAAGCCCATAACCCGCTAATGAACATATTTATAAATTAATCAATTTTTTAAACGTTATTACCAAATTAATTAAAATGTATTAACAATTAATTAAAATGAATTAATAACTCCTACTAATTACTACTTAATTTAACATTTTTAAATTACTTCCCACCCTATTCCCCTATAAACCCACAACCCACTACAGAACATATTTATCAATTAATCAATTAATTTAAAATAATCCCCAATTAATTAAAATTAATTACCAATCATTTACAATTATTTAATAATTCCTGCAAATTAATACTTAATTTAACATAATTAAATTAGTTCCCTCCCTATTCCCCTATAAACTCACAACCCGCTACAGGACATATTTATCAATTAATCAATTAATTAAAAATAATTACCAATTAATTATAATTAACTACCAATTAATTAAAATTATTTAATAATTCCTACAAATTAATACTTAATTTAACATAATTAAATTACTTCCCACCCTATTCCCCTATAAACTCACAACCCACTACAGAACATATTTATCAATTAATCAATATTTATCGATTAATCAATTAATTAAAATTAATTACCAATTAATTAAAATAATTTAATAACTCCTACTAATTAATACTTAATTTTACATAATTAAATTACTTCCCACCCTATTCCCCTATAAACCCACAACCCGCTACAGAACATATTTATCAATTAATCTATTAATTAAAAATGATTACCAATTAATTAAAATTAATTACCAATTAATTAAAATTAATTATTCATTCCTACTAATTAATACTTATTTTAACATAATTAAATTACTTCCCACCCTATTCCCCTATAAACCCACAACCCTAAACTGAACTAAAATGCTACATTTAATTAAATTACATAAATAAATACTTAAAAACATATTATATACATTATAATATACACAACAATTATTAGAAAATAGATATTAGTAACATCGAAATTATTTACATAGATATTACTACACATCGATATATTTAACTTCGATATTACTGATATCGATATTAAATAGTGTCGATATTACTTACCTTCGATATTGTGTTACATCGATATTTAAACTTCGATGTAATTGTATATCGATATTTAAATTTCGATATTATGTCTGTGTACCGCACAATTACTGGCGCATCGCTGCTACTTTGCAGGGATGCGCCGGTAATTAAAAATCTGACCCTTAGTGTCTAGCATTACGCAGTTCTTTAAACTACACTCATACATAATTTCTCAGGCCAATGAAATGAACACAAAATCGAAAACAAATAAGCATAGTAGCAACGCTACTGAGAAGGAGAGCATGCACCAGAAATGCACAGAAGATTTTGAAATATAATTTACCTGCAATGTAATCAGCAGCATTATTGCTCTTGGTAAAAAGCAAACATTTGCAATATAATAACACACAGAGCAGGAGAAAACAGAGTAGGGAAGAAATAGCTACTACTACTCACCAAGCCCGGGGATCTCAATGCCAAGCAGGTCGATCAGGTCGCATTCCCGGTCCAGGAGATCCGTCCAACGGTGGGTGGCCTGGTTGTAGGTGCGCCGGACCCGAGTGTGTTGGTACATGGCCCGGCACACCTTCTCCCACCGCTTCCGTCGCTCTCGGATCCCGTACCCGCTAGCGATCTTGCCGCCTGCCATGATGTTCCTGGGGAGCCGGCGCTGAACATAAAAAACTAGTGCGGCCACCTCCTCCGCGCTAAAGATCTCCCGGGCTGTGACCTGCTCCCCCCTCAAACGCCCGCATGGGAGCCGGGCACGGGGTGCGGGACCCCTCCCCTTCTCAGGATGCTTCCCGGCTCCCTTTACCATGGTCTGGGCAGAAAGGAAGGTAAACAATAAAGAAGAAATAGAATAGGGAAGAAGAAAAGAAAAGAGTTTAAAAAAGTAGTTTAAAATTAACCAAAAGTAGCAGAAAACACAAAAATATGGAGATTGAAAAATAGAGGGATAGATAATAAGTAAAATAGATCAAAAAAACTTCAAACAAGCAAAGGATGGCAGAGATTCAGAGAGGATACAGAAAGCATGCCCAGAACCATAGCAATGAATGAGAAACAAGATGGCCGCGCCCGTTCACGACCGCGTGGGTAAGTTCGCGCGAGATTTCCCTCACGATCACATGCGAACTTGTAATAGCGAGCCGCACACTTTGCGAGATTACACATCGCGCCCGGAAACGGAACTTCGTCATGCAAACAAGATGGCCGCGCCCGTGAACGACCGTGAGGGTAACTTCGCGCCGTTGCGCTACAAGCGGGTCGCTAAAACGCACAAAACCTTGCGAACTAACACGCCGCAAAAAAACAAATCGCATATTTGCACGAATTTGCTGCTTCCAAATTCGATCTCGTGCAAATTCGCGCCACGCGAATCCCGCAAAATTGCAGAAAAATGAGTTTTGCAAAACTGAAAGCACTCAGCAGGTGCAAAAGTTCAAACTCATCATTAGTAACCATTCCCTGTAGTGCTTCCTGAGGGCCCCCTCCAGAGTTCAGTTGCCTACTTGCAACTATTCTATGACCCTGCTCTGAGCCTCACAGCAGGCTCATAGAATAGCTACAAGTAGGCCACAAAGGCCCTGTGAAAAGAAATTGCACTGCAACAGAAAGCAAATTACAGATAAGGAAGCAGGTACCAGACTGGAAGTTTAAATTCAGTGACACATTAATCAACCCCGAATTAATTCATGTCAGTTGAAGCAGGGCAGGTGTGCTTGCTTTTCCTCTCATAATCTACAGTGATGAACCAGAGGGTGGCAGTGATGTACCAGAGGGTGGCATGGGTGAACCAGAGGGCGGCAGTGGTGAAACAGAGGGTGCTGTGAACCTGTGATGATGAACCAGACGTAGAAACAACACAGTCGCGACCGTTGCGAGCCGACAAGTACGTTCGCAATTGCGAACTGGTACAAAACCCTTGCGAACTGGCAGAAACCCTTACGAACACAAAAAAAAGAAAAAATCCGCTAATTCCCGAGAGTTCGTGGATTTTGCGGATTGCGAATTCGTGAATGTGGAAATTTAACGAACCGCGAATTCGCAAAATTCGCCCATGCTTAAATAGTATGATGTTCGAGGGTGTGGAGATATGCG